>NC_134569.1:44677776-44840276 GCF_050947875.1 Dermacentor variabilis | reverse complement strand
AAAGAGCATGAAAACCGAGCCTCTATACCTTGCCAGCCAGTATCTACACAGCACACCCATCTACCCAGCCCCTGCCTTTATACTCCCTCTTGTTTCTTGACACGCAGCGCCAGGCCCCATATTCCACACCGGCGTGCGACATTTTTCGCTCTCGGCTTGTCGATCCGTAGAGGGACGGGGAAGCTGAGGGGCGGCGGAAGAGAGGCGAACACTTTGTTTGCACCCGCGACGCTCCGTCGCCACGCGTGCAGCTCGAGCTCTCAACGGCGGCGGGCGTCGCATGCAACGCGTGACTCGGCGGCTCCCGATCCCTTTGCCGCCGATTTCTTTTCTTTTTTTTCTACGCACGTGCGGACCGTTGCGCTCACGCAGTCGACGTCGTTCGAAATTCGTTTCTCTTCAGCGGAGGCGCCAGATCGTTCGCTCGCTCGCTCAGGGCACGCTATGCTGTCTCGCGCGGAGAGATCGATGTCCGGACACGCGCGTGATGCAATCGACCGCACGCGCTCTGGCGATGAGACCGTCACGCCAGCGCTGCTTCGGCTTAACACGGAACTCGAGCGAGCGCTGCGGCGCGGCGCCCCCGATAGGAATTTCCGAGCAGCTTCGCCGCACGACACCGAAGAGATGGAACGGTGTCACCTTGCAGCGGGAAGAGTGGGTGTGCTCGCGGAGGAAAGCGCGTTGCTCGCGGACGAATGGCAGCTGTACTTTCGGCCGGCGGAGAAGAGGGGCCGGCGCTTCCGTGGAGCACGTAAGTCAAAAGCGTGCGTGAGCACGCCATCGCAGTTTAGTCGGTGCACTTGCCTATCGAAAGCCGACGGGTGGAGAAGTGGAAACGAAAAAGAAAAAGCTTTAACAGCGTGCTGGGGACAAAGGATAAGAAAAGCAAATAATAAATTATGGAACAGGAAAAGAGACTGGTGACCACGCACGAAGGTTTGGTTAGGTTTAGTCGCAAGCGCAAACACAACGAAGCGTTAATCGATCATTCTGATGGACGACTGTTTGTAATAGACTTTGTTATACCTAGGCTTTCGCTCCCCGGGCACATCAACCGGACTTTGCCAAGGGCGTGTGCACTAACGTCGCCCAGGCCTCCACAATGCTGCGCAGACAGCAAAGTGAAAACTAAGAATAGGGAAAAGATATGGTGCCTCCATGCGATCTCAACTGAATACATCCTATATACGGCCTCCGGAGCCACGTGTTTCTCAAAAACGGGCAGAATAATATACTGAAGAGACACCATATCGCCAGTTGTGTCACACGCGACCTATCTCTAAATAGCTGTCAAAATTTCTTGACCTCACCGAAATACATCACGGCCGAACACTTGAGCAGATGCAACACGATTGATGGTAATTGTATCATTTACGCCTCACCGGAATATGCATGAGCGACGTGAAATGTTCTTCGATTGCGTCACAGCAGAAATTTCCCGTCGAGTTGAAGTTTCCACTGATTTTTCACTTGGACGAATGTAAATATTGCCCGAGTTCTTGAGAACGTGTGTAACGATGGCTTTGCAGGCAAGTTGCTATGTCATTACATCGCTGAAACGAAAGTGCGCCATAACTGAGCGTCTACCATTCGCGTTCACAAAGTGAGCGGAACACGACATTCTTCCATTCGACCCCTGCGGATGGAGCGTTTGTACCTCGAGAGGCGTACATCGAGTCTCCGAAAGCCAACGTACAGCGACCCTGCAGCTCTCAACAGAACGGGAGGCAACAAAGCTCACACGTAACCGTAATCATCGGCACTATGCGTGGTGAGGTCTTGCAACGCGGGGCCGCTTGTGTACCCTCGTATACCGCGTAAGTTGCACTTTCCTTCGCGGTGAGGCCCACACCCGGCACCTGGTAATCGAAACGCGCACGCCAGCAGCGTGCACACGCAAATGAGAAAGAAGCCCTGTGCCCTTACACCGCAACGAGGCCATACAAAACTGCCTCCATATAGACGACAGCGCACCAATCGACCGCGCTGAGTGGATCGAGTTCGCACTTGTCCTCAACATGCTTCCGAACTAAGCGCCGCTCGTAGAGCCAAAAAAAAAAAAAAAGACAAATAGCAGTCAGCGAGAGAGGCCGATCGCGGTTGCTGGGGCCGTGGGTCCGGGCCGCGGCTGAGACAATGGCGCTCCAGGTGCGACTCATCGAGCGCGCCGCGGTCAGCGGCAGGACCGGGACTGGACAAGCCGACGCGCAGTGCCCGCTTGTTCCAAGGCGTGACCGCTTCGGCCCCGCAGCTCAGTCAGTTTTGACGGAAGGCTGCGCCGCCGGCATAAAAAGAAACGCGCTGCGGCGGCCGTGGCCACCACCGCCTTGCCGAGGCAGTCGCGGTGGCACGCGAACGTGGCCGTGGCGTGAGCAGCGCCAGATCGCGCGCTGAATGGGCCGCTACGTGTGCCTGAGCACGAATAAAGCGCTGGCGCCCCCGTGCACGCCGCACCGCGACACACGGGGGCGTCCCGCCGCCGGACGTGCGACGAGTCGCCCACCGGCGCTCGCTTATTGAAACGCCACAAACGCGGGGTTGCGACATTGAAAGCGCAAAATAAGAACGGCTGATGGGACGCAGCCGCCGACAGAAAGTAAGACACTACAAAAGAGAGACACACTCTTGACTCCTCGGCGCGCACGCCGCGTAGTCTTGAACTTGAATGGCTAGTGAAGGGCCCACAGTGGACGGGGACGGCGTATGCAATTGAAGACCGTTATATAAGCGCCTGACCGCATAATGAAGTCGTCCTGCTCTGTTTGATGACGTCCGACGTGCATACAGTACAACTGGAGCTTTCTGTGGAGTCTTTGTAGCAGGTTGCAATTAGTTACGCGTGCGCAGAATCGGCAGAGGGGTTCTTGCTGACATATAACACCGAGTGGCGTGGACAGAAATTTTTTTTCGGGGAGAGAGAGGGGGGGGGAGGGGCACGCATTTCACCGAGCAGGGCGAGGGGGTGGAAGGGGGTATAGGTGCGCTCCATACTAACACAGCAATTTCAGGACGCCCTGGCTACGCGACTGCACACCCCTCCTCCTCTTCCAACGCGTCCTCCTCGCTCTTGTTGCAGTCCATTGTATACGGCTAGAATGCGCGATGCACAATAACACACTGCAGCACTTGCACACCTTCGCGTGCGTAGGTTGTCAACACCGGATATATGCCATCGTGTCGCAGTTCAGGGAGAAGACGAAACAACTTTTCTCCAAGTTAGGCAGATGTGTCACTTGCTGGTACGGCTTCCTCCAGTTGACAGGGTCCCAATACATGAAAATGGAGCGCAAGAATCTTCCGCGGAAAGACAATGGTGTTAAGTGCCATTGTGAAATGCATGTTGTTAGGTGCCATTGAGAGCCATATTCGACTTGACTCCAGGTGACTGCACGAGTACACAGTGGTGCTTGTAGAGGACCAAATTTAACTACGCCTTCAACTTTATTAAGCACATTTTTCCCCGTGTTTACATGTGCCCTAACTAGATTATAAGCTAACACGAAAAGATGGACACTTTATTCACAACCTCATTCGGAAGTGTCTTCCAGGCGTGTTAAGAACACCGTCCAGAGCTAGAATGACTTGTATTTGAAAAACAAAAGAAACTTGAGAGCGCGAGCCATTTGTACGTCACGAAAGCAATTCGTTCTGCATCCACCACCATCATTTTTGCGCATATACTTAGCGCTATAGTTTCGGGCGTGGTTTTTGATCGCGTACAATTTCTCGCGATGGCTTGAATCATTCGTGCGCACGCAAACACAAGAAGAAACAAAAAAAAACCTAGTGAACAGAGAGAGACAGAGGGAGAGAAAAGCGGAATGCCTTGTTCTCTCAATAACAATGTGTCCTTGAACGCTTTAGTGCTTTTCTTTTTCTCCTCTGCCGTCTTTAGTGTACAAAACGACGGCCACACGCCGAGGCCTTGTGTGGAAGCAGTCTCTAATGGCCGCTTCACGCAAAGTAGATTGTTCGTTCACTGAACGAGGCGTCGGAGGGCGCCACTGTCACGAAGTGGGGCACGGCGTGGCCAGTTCCGTCACTAGACGACTGCATGGGAGACGAAAACAATCCTTCTTTCGGGCCGTTTTAGCTTCAATGGCAGACGAAGACAACAACATCGACAACAAAAGGTGTTTCTTTCCCGGAAACTAGAGCATTCGGTCGATTAGGCTTCAATAAGTGTTTTTTTTTTTTTTCACCTCCTGGATCGGTAATTCTCGCGACTTGGAGAAAAGGCTACGGTCTTCGAATGCGTAGTAATGAGGTACGCTAAGGAGGCAGTTAAAACGGACCACTACTATACGAGTAGATTAGCTCATTCGAGGCTCTCCGCGACATTCCTTAGGTAGACAAGGTTGGTTATCAGAGGATACCGCCTCGTGGTTTAAATTTCGAAACCCAACACCACAACGTTCATGGCTTCACGGTGACCACGTGGATTCCACGAAATTTTTGAGCATTTAGCGCCATTGTTATTTACCGGGGGAAATCCCGAAAATGTTTCCAAATAGTGTTTCTTTTCTTCTTTCTTTTCTTCTTTTTTTTCAGTTTCGAGCGGCAGTGAACCTGCCCCCCCCCCCCCCCCACCGTCATCAGTTAGCTATATTTAAAGGGATATTAAGGAACTACAGGTTGAACTATATTAGTTGATTTCGCTTCTACAATACCAAAAAAAAAGAACACTCTAACCTCGACAGGAGGCTTGGTAAGCAGGAAAAGACGCAATCGCGAAAGACGGCTGAGGGTGCCACTTTCGCGCAACAGCTCGTCATGGATGTTGACGGCGTCTGGTCAGGCATAGTTAACTTCTTGTGGTAAAAAATTGTCTATGTTGTATTCCAAAGCGGCCGAAGATTGGAATTTCGCAAGTTTCCAGAACATTTACTGCGCCCCGGCGACCCAAATACGTGAACGTACGTTGCAATTTACGACATCACACCGACGTAAAAGCTCTGAAATTTCGGCGCTAAATAGGAAGAAAATGTAGAAACTAAGAATGCGTTTATCAATCTCATTACCACGTGTTGGTGCATGGACTTAGAAGTGCCGTCACTGCCTATCCACAGCTTTCCTTTTAAGACGTTTTTTCTGACGCATACTAAGCCTCCGTTCACGGCATGATTGGCATATATCTGTAATTACAGAGCTTACTGTACTAACTCTGCTTAGCCTGATACTTCTCGTTAGTGTGACGCAGTTGCTTGCCAGTGCACGAACAAGAATAGACTTACATGCTGATGCTTCCAGAGCCCTACCAGTGTCTGTTTCGCTGTAAAAGTTCGACCGTTTAACGAATAAATTGAATGAACTACTTCCTGAATTTCGCGGCAAAACAACGGTGCCTGTACATTGCCTGTGCAACGTCGTAAGTATTCCTTATTTTTTTCCTTTTCCCCCTTTTTTCAGAAAAATATCCCCTATAAGTCGCCATGTTACATTATTTATCGTTTTCAGATTATATGTAATTTTTTTTCAACAGTTCTCAATTACCTAGCCTCAACCAGACGTTGCCGAACTTCGTGACGTGTGTACTTTGCCTATTCAACCGCGGCGTTGGCAGCAGTACTTTGAACCAGCGTTATTTTTTTACATACCGAAAAAAAAAACTCTTTCCATTCTTGAAATTCGCGTACGTACTATTCGAGAAGCTTATTCGACAATTAGGCTTATCTTGACCATTTCTTTAATAGCTTCCCTAGTTCGATAGCCCCATATAAGCGCCTACAACTGGTAAATTGCATGACGTGTCGTAAAATAAATCAATAAAAACTTAATTTGTGAAATTCTGTTAATTAGTTGAGCATGCATTTCAATTTCTCGCGCAAATGATGTCCGCCCCTTCGAGTGATCCAGTTCAAGGATTATAATAGTGCTATCTGCCACAGGAAACTTTAAAAATATTTGTCAATCTAAATAAAGAAAAAGAGAGCTAACCCCTGATAAATACATACATGCGCGTTATTTCTTAACGCCCGTGTGTGCAAAGTCACGGTCGTCTCCCCGCAAAATATTCCACAGGGTAAAGAAAAAAAAAGAAAACGAACAGAACTCAACTATTGCACCACCTACGAGCCAAGCAGCTATTTTTTCTTTCCTTTTTTCAGTTTGTTTCTTTTTCTGTACAAAGATATTGAGGCATTACTGATGCGATCATTAGCCTTGAATATTAAAAACGCTTCACCTAAGTTTCTTGCGCTAGACTATTTCTGCTCTTTGCCAAAATGCCAATCACTCGAAATCGTCGCTAACAGCGACGATTTGCTGCACGAAATGCTTCTCGCAGGCAAGTATGCATGCGCATGGCAAGTATGCATTTATTAATGATTGGCAGGTCACGCCCCCAAGCGCGGTCCTTAATACGCCTACCAGTTTTGCTCAGGTAATTTATTCTACACGTGAGTAAAACGTTACAGATAACTCGCGTGGCACACTTGGCGTAGGGTTTCGCCGTTCTTTTGCCGCAGCCGTTTTCACTCTTGAAATCCAGGAGCACATGTGCGCAAGCTTCATGACTGCTGAGAACAACACTACCGGCATGCCGTGCCCATTCGATACCTTCTTCATGTTGTGTGAGACTGTGTACACGTGCGGTACCACTCCCGGTTTTTCTTTTCTTTCTTTCTTTCTTTGTTGCGCTTCTGACAACATACTGTCCTCACGCTTTGCCTTTCCAAGGTGTCTCAGCGACAGACGTCAGGACCGCGCAAAGGAAGCCTGCTGAAGTCAGCCTTCTGACCCGGTTGTAAAAGCTGTCTTGCATCATGTGAGGGCATGACCTCAGGAACACCGACTTTAAGCACAAAGACGCAACAGACCCCACTGCCGTCTTAAATTGCGCCGAGTCATAGGAAACGAGTCTTTTTGTACACCTTACCTTCCGAGTGCCCATTTTGCACCGCGAGGGTTACGCGTTCGCTAGACGCGCGGTCGTCATTCGCGCATTCTTCTCAGGGATTCGACTGAGGAGGCCACCCACCTTTCGGCTCAAGAAGCCTGGTCTAACAATAAAGTTTATATATATATATATATATATCTCAGGGACCAGAGACCCTGCATTGTGTGACAAGTGCTACTATTCCAAACAAACGGAGTGCTTTTGTGTGTGTTTGTGGGCGTGTGTGTGCCCCACGTCTTAGAGCGGACGTGCGAGCCCCTGCATGCGCTTCACCGCGAAGCTTTGCATTGCAAAAGTTGCTTTCCCTCAGTACTACTCTACTTGTGGAGAAGCACCCTTTAAAGGAACACGAATGAGTAAATTTGTTTGGGCTGATAAAGTATTTTTTGGAAGAGTCATTTTAGTTATAAGCGATAATAGCGAAGAGAAGATGAAACTCAAAGTTTCACTCAGAAATTTCGCGCCGAAACTTCAGCGCCGTGCATATGTGGGACGTCATAAATTTCAACATTTTTTTGTTGTTGTATTTCAGCCATTTGTTGCTCAGTAACAGTACTTGAAACTACCAAACTTCATTCTTTTGCTTTCTAACAACACAATGCAGTCCGTCTTGAACGATAAAAATTGACTGGGCGCGAGCAGGCACCCTCAAAATCCATGACGTCACAACGAGCTGGTGAGGGAAATTCAAAGCGGCGTCGACACCCGCCTCTCTCGCTTTCGTGGATTTTCGGCCTGACCAAGTCTCTTCTCGCGGTAAGAGTGATCTTTCCTTTCTTTTTATCTATTTTTTTGCTATTTTGGAGAGGTACTCTACTAACGCTTCTTAACCCGCTTATCTCTCTAGTGTCCCTTCAAATTGAAGGTGTCCCACATAACGACATCTACGGCGGCAGAACTTGCTGTCCTCCGTGCCGTTGGAAACCATTTCACCGACCAACAGGCAGAAAAATGGGGCTTTTTTTTCACTCAAAAGCCGCTCTTTAGAGCGTCAGATCTGCTCTACGTCACGCTACATATCAGCAGATGATGTCTGAAACAAGAGAGAGTAACCATCACGCTCAGGAAAAAGGGCACGATGTCACCTTTCTGTGACTTCCAGATCATTGTGGCATAGTCGACATAACTGGCAAGGCTACCTGGTGTGCCCACGGAGGCACTCATACTACTTCAATTCGACTGGCAAGTAATTAAGCTTCTAGAGAACTTCTTTTGTTTGCTCGTGCGACGACGCAAGCTTTCTGGAGCTCTGCGAGCGTATCTAATAGCCGTCTATGTACTCTGTACCCTTTGTTACAGCTCGAAGAGCCAACTAGCCTTTCCCACGTCGATTCAACACTGGTGCACCATCTATGGGTTGATGCGGAATTTACGAATGCGTATTGTTTCCGCCTTGGAATGTTGATACACCAATGTGCGACACTTGTGGCTCTGAAGAAGCCATCGAACACATGTTGTGCACATGCTTACAAACGATGTCCAGCGCATCTCTTTCAGACCAAACTAAACAGGCTGGACTCAAGCAGAACGTTTGCTGAAACAAAAATTCTTGTACCCTGGTCACATCCGTCAATTTGGCAGAAAGCTATTCGCGCGCTACTGCAGTTTTCGAGGAACAGCGGCCTCAATGATTTATTGTACTACTGCTGAGTGTCCTGTTGTCCTGCTCGTTTTCCCTTCCTCTCCTTCTTTCTTGCTTCTGTTCATCCTATTCCTTAGCCCCAGTGCAGGATAGCAAATCGGACGCTCGTCAGATTGACCTCCCTGCGTTTCGTCTCCTTGTTCTTTGCTCTCTCTCTCTCTCTCTTTATATATATATATATATATATATATATACATATATATATTATCTGCCAGGTCAAACTCTGTCGTATTCGCAATGAACAGAAAGTAAACTTGACCGCGATGCAGGCGATGCAGAGTGCCAGCGCCGTGGTTTCCGCGGCAGTTGGGGTGGTGGGCGGCGGGGGCGGCCGCGAGCCCCTGTGCCGCGTGTGCGGCGACCGGGCGTCGGGGCGCCACTACGGCGTGGCCTCGTGCGACGGCTGCCGCGGGTTCTTCAAGCGCAGCGTCCGCCGCCAGCTGCAGTACGTGTGCAAGGAGGGCGGCACCTGCGTCGTCGACGTCGCCCGGCGAAACCAGTGCCAGGCGTGCCGCCTCGCCAAGTGCCTGCGCGCAGCCATGAGGCCCGAAGGCGAGTGTACCCCCCCTGCGTTCTCTATACGCTGCATGCGCTGTGCCGCAGCCCACTGCATGTTTGAAATGCTTGTCCAGTCAATCCGCAGTGTGTATGGGAGCCACTGATCCACTGCGCCGACGCTGCAGGTTCCCAGGCACATCACACACGTCGTTGCTAGAGCATGGACAAGTCTCGTCGGGCGTTGCAGCCGCTCCGTGCATGCTCTATTGCTTCCACGTGACACGCGAATAACAGACAGCTGTTACCACTAACCGCTGCCCCAAAAACTGTGACCAACTACTGAGAAAATGGCGTCCTCTGAGTAACCTCGCCTTTAGCGTTGCTTGACAGGTATTGAAAAAAATAGAGGAGGCGGTGGCTGTGCACGCTGTGACCGCTTGGCTAAAGTCTTAATACTAAATTACAAATTGCGCAAGGAACTTGGCCCGTATTCACAAAAAAAGAAAATAAAGAAACTTATTGCGCTAGAATCGTTTGTAAGTGAAACTGCCAGCCAGTCGTGGTGATATATGGGTGTATTGTTTACGAATGTGGCTGGCCACTGGCAAAAATCCCTCACGAAAAAAAGGTTTCTGAATTCGACCCCTCGTGCACCGTTAGTCACAGCGCTATGTTGAGTGCGATATTCTGAAGCAGGCACCAGACATGTTAAAAAGTATTTAAACTTATGACCGCATGGGCAGTTCGTTCCTTATTCGCTTCATGGCGGCCGCGTGTTTCTCAGCTTGTAATAGATTGCGAAGGACATTTGCTAAATGCGATACGTGACCACACACGCTGCTAAGACTGGGGTAAGGTGCTGGCGTCCTCCTTCCGTAGGTCACCGTAAATCACCTTGCGACGAGCAGCTACAAGTACTTGAGGACACATATTCAACTGAAAAGGGCAAGGAGGCTTCCGCCGCGCCAACTACTTCAGAGTCGCAAAGTAGATCACATCGCTGCTTTCACACGTTGCGCCATTGTTACCGCAAAGCGTGCGGCGGTTACGGTGCACGTGCGATGCACGTGGCAGTTTTTTGGACATGGTTCATGCATGTGTTCTAACATTCCAAAGCAACCGAGTGACTATGAAGGACGCCGCAGCAGAGCGCTTCGGAATAATTTGACACCTGCGGTTCTCTAAATCGCGCTGAAAGTGCTGTACACTAGAGGGTTTGCATTTCGCTTCCGCCGTAATTGAACCACCCAGCCCACGAATCGATCCCGAGACCACGTGCAGGGCAACAGAACACCGCATCCACTTTGAAAACCGATGCCGCGCCAAGAAGAACCAGCGCTCTCCTGAGGAGGCACTCCAACTAGTAAGCTTTCTTCCCCGTAATGTGTTTCGAAAATATTCAAGTATCATTAACTGTTGACACTGTGTGCTTTTGATCGTATGATGCTCGATGTGGTGTAAAAATCCTGGAGAGAGATTTCATAATTTGGATGGACAGAAGGTGCGGTGCCTTTGTTGCACGGTGTTCTATAAGGACTACGGTTGAATGTCCCTGTAATTACTTAGTTTTAGCGACGACAGACAGCAGCATAATGCAATCGATCGTATAGAAAAGAAAAGAAGTATTCCTGGACGTGTGCTTGCATCTGCGGGAAACCGCATTTCGGTTGGGAAGAAGACTGAAGAAAGCGCCCGCCAGAATCTGAAGTTTCAACCAAACGTGTTACACTGAAAGATTAACTGGCAGAGAAATATTGACAGGCACCGCCCATTCGTGCCTCCTGGCTGGCAAAAAAAAAAGAAAGTTCTCAATCTTCTTTCTGTTGAATTTGCTTCTGCGTGAGCATGTGCGCCGCGTACAAGTACTTTATTTACCGCTGTTAAGAACGTGGAGGCGCTGTTAAGAACGGCCCAGCTGAGGTGCAAGTTTTGCCAGCCAGTTGCGACAGCGGCGTCAACTTTCCTGGAATGCCACCGCAAACCTCTAGCCACGGCGTCACTAAGTCGACTGTGTGTGAAGAACAATACGCGCGTCCTCGACTCTCCGTCGCTGGAGCCAAGATAAGTGCGACGAAGCAGGCTTTGTACCTGAACCCGCCGCCGCCAACCTGGTCTGCTGTGAACAAGGGAGTCCCTGAGGGAACGTAGTTCGAGGCTCCTTCCCACGCGCCGTTCAAGAGGCAATGGGCACCTTGCGACGCGCTGCGGGGGTCAGCTCGGGGAATAAAAGGCGCCTTTCCTAACGTAAGCCCCGAGTTCTACGAAGTCCGTCTGACGTCGGCTCCGGACCGTGAACCTGTGCGGAAGTGTGTGTGTGTAAGCCGTCCCGCAGAGAGGCGGCTTGTTTACGATGAATGGACGAGCGTTTCCCTCACCTTGGGATCGAGGGGGGACCGAGTGTTTATAAACCGTTTGTGCGGCTGCTGAGCACCATCTCTCGCAGTCATGCTAGGCTGATGAACTGCAACATCCTTATGTAGATACTGTAAATAAACCCATATTCCTCGTTCTCAATGAGAAGCAGTGCTTCCCTTCAACAACGTCCTCAGCGTGGATAAGCTGGACGACAGCATGGGCCAGCTACCTTCTAATTCATGCCCGACTCCAATCTCGACAACTGGTTACGAACGGTGGGATTGAGCCCCCCAATCCTAACACCACGTAGAAAAAGAAAGAAAGGAAGAAAGAAAAACGGAAGGAAGGAAAAACAAAGCTTATATTTTGAAAATGAAGAGAGAACACCCTGCTGCTTACGGTGCTTTCTTCTGAAAACGAGATAAGCCCATTGCGAGACTAAGGGCACAGCCTGCGCCGACTGAGAGAGACACTGAGCGCGAAAAGCTGCGATCAGCGGGCCAAGAGCGCCGCGTCGCAAAGCCCGTGGCCGACGGATCCGATGGCAGCTGCTTGGCCTCCCACGCGTGTCTCGGCGGCGCTGCAGCGAGCAGCGCGGGGGCTGCAAAATCACCACGAAAAGAGAGCCAGCCCTCTTGACGGTCGTGCCGTGGGTGAAGCACCGGGTTGAAAGGAAGAATACTGCTGTCGCGATTTTTGCAGTGCTGCAGTGCTGAAAATCACACCGGCCGTAACGCGAGATATGATGTCTATGCGGTACGCGAATAAGGCTAATAAACATTAAATTCTTTTATTTGACACCATCGACGTATTTTAACGGTGCTCAATACGTCATTGGCTCGGCTTACTTGCAATAGCAAGTTATATTCTTACTGTTTGCACTGCTTTGTGAAATCTTTTATCCGAAGCCTCAGGTGTGTCATATGTGTCTCCGACATTCCTAATCAAGCAAAATTGTATTTGCGATAGCAAGTTGCATGCAGTGCTTGCACAGGTTCGTGTCATCTTGGCTGACGCCTCTTGCGTGCCATATACCTAATTATGCATAAAAAAGAAGTCACAGGCAGAAGAGGAAGTACAGGTGTCCACCAAAATCTCGGACGCAGCATGTGCCATTCACCGAGTGCAGGCTAAATGGTGCCACAGTAAACACAGAGGATTCACCTAAGCGTTTAGTATCTGCGCCTTGATGGCGCAGCAAGAGCGCGCACACCAACTGAACTGCATGCAAGAGATACCTCAACTTGAGTCGCAAGTTCTTTCAGTCGCAGTTTCACGCGAAATGCATTTAGTCGTTACTATACATGATCGGCGCACCTGGACGCACTTATCGGCGACTGCTGGAGAAACCATAGCCCGTGGCGCGTGCAGCTGCCCGAGCCCTGGAACGCGCTCCCAGTATACCCAGCTGTCACAGCCGTCCTGGCTTGGCCGGACGAGGAATTATTTTCGACTGCCCGTGATCTCGTAGTCTTTCTTGAGGGACCCACGGCTGTGTAAGCGGACGCAAGTCTCCAAACCGACGCCCGACGTGGGCCTAACTTCGGGCGCCCACGTCTCCGTAAGGTCCAACGATACGCCGTTTGGTCAAGCCACTCGGCTCAGACGACTCAGCATTTAAGTACCGTCATTTTAGCGTATCGATGGGAGAAAAGGAATGACCCAATCTCATCAGAGTAAGGAGCCGTATATAAGCGACAGCAAACAAAGTAAGCCCACACTCAAAGAAGCGCCTGCGAGGTATCCTAACCGCGAGTATACCAACAGAAAACGCCCCGCGGCACGTGACCAAGAGGAGCGGCAGTCACGCGACCCGCAGCACACCACCACCACAACGGCGGGATCATCGACGCCTCGCCGGTTGCCAAAGGCGTCGATGAACGCGTGCCGCTCTGGGCGGGTGCGAGAGACCAGCCGGGGGACACGCGATCGCACTGAACAACCGCCGCCGATGCCCCCTAATGGGTGCAATGCGGAACCGTGACAGACTGCCACTGAGCAAACAGGCGGCGCCCCGCACGTGTCGCGCGTTCGGGTGGCTCCGCACAACAATCGGCGCGCCCGAGCTGGCCCGAAAACGAAGCCTAACTCGCCCTGAAGCTCGGTAGTACACTTGCCCGAGCGAGGTGAATGCATCTGTTAAATGGAGCGCCAAAAGAAAAAAGAATCAGCCGGCCCTGCCACGCATAGCGAAATAGGGATGTGAGCACGAATTGCCCATTCTTCTAACGTCGTTATATCGAGCTTCCTTCATGCGTCGCGTGTTTAAACGCGAGGGCTGAGACCATGCCTAAACCATGTAGCCCGTGGAATTTTATTTTCTTAGTCTGAGAGTGTAAGTTGTACTCGGTCTTCTTCATAAGCACCCTTGGTACGACAAAAACTTAGGAAGTAAGAACAGTCACTTCTCTTTACGTTTTACGGAGATCTCCGGAGACTTTCCGGTAAATTGCCCTCTGAAATGGCCGGTTAAAATTATGGAGCAAGAAAACGGTGGTGGGATGCGATAGTCTGAAAATAGTACCGGACGCACAAGCTGCCACATCGCAGCTGTTCCGCAGGTAACCAGGGTTTTATAAATCAGTTTTACGGCAAAATGCGGAGGGAAAGTATTATACGAGTGTTCGGCGCACTATAGGAGACTGTCTCATATTTGACCAGCACGAAGACGTGTTTCTTCAGTTGAGTAGAGAACGCAATGTTATTATTTTATCGCGAAAGCTCGCTGGTGGAGACATGCGAGCAGGATGTTTTGTGGGGTCACAGGCAAGAAAATGCGACAAAGTGGACGAAAGTGTTTTCCCACAAGACCTGTTACACACCCCTAAAAGAGCGACGCGGTTGTGCGCAGTCACCTTTAAACCTTTGACACTGGCAGTGCGTTACGTTCTGTCTTCATCTGCATCATAACATACCTTATGATAGAGAGGGGGTACGGGAGAGGGAAGAGAGAACTATTTAATTAATCCTGGAGAGGTTTGCCAGGTGGCATACGTATCATGCTACTCGAGATGGATGTGGTGAAAAATTAAACGATGTGCCCAACTGACAAAACAGATACACAGCATACACATAATAGAACCTTCAATATTCGATTAAAGTGTCTCATTGAGACCAGTGTCTCCGTGGAAACACAAAAGTGTCTTCGTTGCGCGAGATGCAAAGGCGGGAAGACGCCATCGGAAGGTTGCAGCATCAAAGGATCTAAACAGTTGACTGCCGCAAACATATATCGCTTTCTCAAAGCCTTACTGGCATCTCGAGGTCGTCACTTCGACCAATGTCTTGAACTGCAGAGCAACCAGACCTCTGGTGCTACAGGCAGGATAGCGTTAAACAGATTAATGTCCGAGACATTCTCTCCTTGAGATACACAGACGCGGTCGTTGCCACTACCGTAGCTTTTCTCATTGCGAAGGAACTCATTGACTGTTGTAAAGACAGTCACCTTTGCGTTTAGCGGTTCCGCGTCTTCGTGCTGTGATCAACGTCCCTCACAAAAATATTATTGCAGTATAACTTGATAATACGCCATACTTTCTCCTGCAAGATCTTTATGCAAGACTGAATCTCCTGCAAGGCTGTATGCAAGATCTTTCGAGATCTCTACAATATTCAATAAAGCCCTGGTTACTGAAACGCTACCGATATGTTACTGCTACATATTCTGCTGCTATGCTGCTGCTATGCTACTCCTATGCTACTCCTATAGGCTACGGCTATGTTACGACTGTGCTACGATTGTGCTGCGCTACAGCTTGAGAGTTCTTGAGAGTTCTTTATTGTGCGCAATATTACGTTTACAAATGGGTATTATACATACATACAGAGGGAGGTCCTATAGTCAACACAGTGTACAGGGAACCTCCCACTAGAAATGAGTAAGGTATGTAAATACAAAGCAGCTGTATTCACACACACAAAACAATGCATTAAATGAGTCACTAGCCACTAATGTAAACAATTTAATAACACAAAGCAACGATTCATGAAAATGTAACGATATTGTTATATAATATAATTGTTAACGATATTGAATGCAAAAGTTCACGGAGGTTTAATTTGAATGTGTAAAAATTAGAGAGTATCTTAGTATGACACGGTAATGATTTCCAAAGTAGTGTTGCTGAAAAATTAGTAGTAGGTTTGCCTTAATTGGTTCTAGGTCTTGGTAATAAATAGCTGTTGGTAGAAGCGAATCGGGTGGATGTGGAGTGTGAATACTGGCTGTTAGTAATCATAGGGAACGGTAGCTGTCAGTTAACAGACTTATGAACAAGTGTTCCAAGTGAGTATTTATTTACTTTCTGTAATCATTATAAACCGTTAGAACCGAACAATGGAGGTGCTTCTTAATGTGTGGCCGCTACGTGTGATGATGCGAACTGCTTGATTTTTGGTATGCTTCAGTGGGGATAAATGTGTGGGATGCGTGTTCCCCCATGATTGTATGCAACAATTAATACGCGTGTGAATAAAGGAGTTGTATAGGGAGATGAGTGTCTTCACACTAAAGAAATTGCGAACTTTAATTAATACTCTAATCTCATAAGCTGCCTTTTTTTGTTTAGGATAAAACATGCTCATCAAATTTTAGGTGTTTGACATGACGCCAAGAAACACTGTCGGTAGGATAAAGTGTGCAGGAAGCAAGGGTTATCGATAGAGACCCTGAGGTAAGCTTTTGTTTGGCTGGTAAAATGAATAAGTTAGATTTTATAGTAATAATGTGTAGTCGGTTAAGTCGGCAACAGGTTACAATGTTTGCAGCGTCGTGGTTAAGCTTGCACATTAATAAATCGAGACTTTTGTCTGAGGAGAATAAAGTAGTGTCGTCGGCGTAAAGGATACAGTCAGGTGACTTTAGACACTGTGAGAGGTCATTAATGTATATTGAAAACAAAAGAAGTCCTAATATGGATCCTTGCGGTACACCAATGTTCGTTATTTTAGGGTGTGAGCAAGTGCTAGATATTGAAACAGTATATTATCTATCTCTCAAATAGTTGCGTAATAATTGCGGTGCCGGGCCAGTTATACCAATAGAGCCTAATTTAACAACAAGTATGTTATGGACAAGTGAATCGAACGCTTTAGAAGGATCAATAAATAATGCACCAGCAAAATTTCCAGTGTCAATTGCCCACCAAATCTCATCTGTCAGAAATGTTATAGCTAAATCAGTTGAGTATCCCTCCCTAACCCAAATTGATTTGGTCATAGGATATGAAATTTTGACAAATCACTTGATAAGCGTATTACGATTAGTTTTCCGACAACTTTACTAAAGAACGAAAGTATAGCAATAGGGCGGTAGTTAAATGCTAGATGCTTTTCTCCCTTCTTGAAAACAGGGATTATTTTGGACTTGTTCAAAGAACTTGCATAAATTCCTGTCTTAAAGATAATGTTCACTATGTGACAGAATATTCCGGATTTTAAGCATTCTATCATCTTTATGGGAGATGCACTAAGTTATCAAGGCCACGCCCTGTGCTTTCTAGACTGGAAATGACTGTGGCTATTTCGCCAGGCGTCACTTGATGAAGCAAGAAGTTATGAGGCACACGGGGGTAAGTCTGGGTCAATGGATGGTCGCACCCTTGATTATCTGTACTGAAGGAATTAATGAAGGAGTTTGCAATGTCCAAGGGATTGTCAAGGAGGAAATATCCCGATTGTATCATAATTATTTCGGCATTACGATTGGATCGATCTACAAAACGGTTTAATACTTTCCATTGTTTTTATTTTTACATCATTACCGTCACATTAATTTCATTTTCATAATACCTAGCTTTAGCCTGTTTGAGTAGAGTTAGAATATTTGCTATACCCTTGGTGAAGTGCCGTGTTAAATGGCTGTATTTTGGTTTTGCTGAAAAGGTTATCTTTTTTTCCGTAAACAATTTAGCAAACTGGTGGAAAAGCACGGTTTACGAGGAGCTCAAAACATGCTTTTTTTTTTGCACTTCATTACTATGGTGAGAATCTGCAACAGCGTTGGAAATTATTTTTGAAAATGTGTTATAGGCAGTTGCAGGGTTATCGCATGCCATTACTGGGGACCAGTCTGAAGCAGTAATTAATTCAATAAATATTGACGAATAAAACTTCTTTCCGGTGAATCTTGAATTGGTACCACAATGGAAATACTTATTTGCTATGAAGATCCTGTATATGGTGTGTATCACCGTGTACAATATTATATATATATATATATATATATATATATATATATATATATATATATATATATATATATATATATATATATATATATATATATATATATATATATATATATATATATATATATATATATATATATATATATATATATATATATATATATATATATATATATCCAACTGGGGTTGTTTAACGTACACTCAATGCACGGTACACGGGTGTTAATTGCATTTCGCCACCCCATCGAAATGCGGCCGCCGTTTCGATCCCGCACCCACTGGCATAGCAGTGCAGCGCCATAGCCACTACACCAGCACGGCGAGCGCATCGTATACGGTGTGTGTGCGGTGCTGGCTAAAGTAAAGTAGCTACTGCAGAGCATGAATCCTTTGTTTTAACACCTCCCCAACGTGACAGCCCGTCGCTGAACTCTCGCTGCACCTTAACCGTACACGGTGGCATGAACAGAGCACGAGTCGCCAGCAGCGCACCCTTCAAATTCGGAGGACCCGATGCCCACCCGCCAAGTCTACGGCTCGCTTTAAATCCCTCGCCGGTCGAACGAACCGCCAGGCTGGCCGGGCACTTGCAGCAGAGACAGAACAGAATCGAGTAGGCACACGCGAGAGCCTAGATGCGCAAGCGCGTAAAAAGAGAAAAGAAAAGAAAGAAAGAAAGGAAATAACAAAAGAAACGGGTCTCACGGCGGGCGCTAAAAGCCAAGCGGACTAATCCCCGAGCGCGACATCGCTGCTCTCGCCGAACGGGAACGACGGTTGAGCACGTGGAGAGGCCATGGGCGCGGCGGTCCCCCTGAAAGCCGCTCTTCACGGCGATGCTTTCGGACGCTGTGGAGCAGCCGTCCCCAGCCAACCTATTTTCTATTTCTCTCCAACACCCGCCCCGCCGCGCTTGGGCCAAGCAGGCGACGCAGCGGCAGCACTCGACGTCAGCTGCAGAAATTTCCGCTCTCGAAGCAGCGGCCGCGGTCTGCGCCCTCGGGACGCCGGGACGTCCTTCTGCCACTCTCGAGTGCCGAGCCATTTCTAGCCGTTCAGCGTCCCTTCTTTGCTTTCTCTGTAACTTTTCGATAGGTGCGTTGGCGCGCGCTTCTTGTCCCTTCGTGCGCCTTGAAATGGCGGTTCAACCTGCAGCCACTCTCGGCGGGAGCCCGCCGCCTCTTGGTTTTCGAATTGTTTGCCCTCCCAGGACACGGGCCGGAAAAGAAGCTGTCACCGCAGACGTCTTTGCTCTCTGCTTGCAACAATCCGAATTCCGTCGCACGACGAAATATATATATATAGCTCACCGGTGCCGAATTCTCCAGAATTTCACACCGAGTGTTCCCCTCCTAAGCCGTGTTTTAGAGAGGCTTACAAACGTGCACTCTTGGACAGAATCTTCAACCAAATGATTTACCCAGGGTCACTTCAGAAGGAAAGTGTCCCGTTTGAAGCTTACTTAAATGCACGACGTGGTTGACGATAAGTTTTCTCACAGTCAGCGTCATCTCCTTCAACTGGAAGCTATGTTAACGACACGCACCGGAAATCGGCGTCAACCATGAGATGTACATACACAGACGGCAGTAAATTTAAACGAGCACTGTGGTGCTGTCTACCGGCCCACATGTGCGACCTTACGGAAATTAGAACTGCCAGGCTCACGGGTTACGCGCTAGCGCTTCATTTAAGCCCCGAAATAGTCTTAATTTTGATTCAATCGCACGTTAATGACCTGGCTTCGCGATGACATGGCCTGTTTCGCTTACATCTTGGCTACACCTGCGCGCACTTTAAGTATACAAGTGCGCAGCGCAGCGACTGTCACTGTGTTGTATCTTGTGTCCGTCCTCGTCCTTTTAGCACATCCAAGATTACCGGTACGACAGAGCAACTAGACCGAAGTACTGCCCTGATTAAGTCACTGTAGTGATGATAGCTCTGGGCGCGGTGTGACCCCAGCAAAGCATTCGGCGTTTGAGCCGCTATCGTCAAGGTTGTACATTACCACTTTGTGAGCTTATAGCGTCGTTGCAGTGCCGCCGGAGCGAGGTGGGTTCGGTGCACACCATATAGTTTCACATTAAGAGTGCTTTGGAAGGCGGTACGGTGCTACAACTACACCACGTGGGGAAGGATCGATATAAATCACAGACAGATTTTTTCCTTGACGCGGCAGTTGCTTCGTCCAGAACGCACTAGCCCTTGTGACGTTTGGTTTTTCTTTGAAACGGAGGGGGACACAGTAATGCTAAGTTATGTTTGGTCAATTTCATGCATCGCGCAATAATTCGCGCAAATGTATCTCCATCTCCCCCCCCCCCCCCCCCCCGTGTCAGCTATAAAAGCAGCCTACGCACCATGGTCTTGGGAACAATCTCGTGCGTGAAGAGAATGGAATTGACGATTTCCTTTTTTTTTTTTCGACGAGCATTTTCCTTTGCGTTTTCTTCGATCCATTGCAAGATAACTATAAATCTGTACATGGGTCCTTCGTGGATTTCTGGAGGTCGTACATATCTCCTCCACTTGCACGCTTTTCCCGCCAAAATATTCCAGCAGAAGAGTGAACAAGCTGGATCGATTTTCGTTCATGCAAGCCATCTGTGAAACCATAGTGATCATCGCTTTATAATTGAGGCATCGCTCTGATGACCAGTTATCCATCGTAAGTTGTCTACCTTAAGGAACGCTGCCCCCCATCCCCCCCAGCCTTCCGGGCTTTACAGAAGTTGTAACGAAGTTGGACGTTTGTTGCATTGGCCACATGTCTTTACATACATAAGCATTTAACCTTCAGAGCTAACTGACTAAAGCGTTTTCAAATCGTTAGACGTATTGATGTTTAGTGTACGTATCGCTAAATTTCGACAATTACGACAGGAGTGACCGAGGGTAATTGTCACATATATTCTCAATAATTTATTCCTTAAGGAGCCCTAGAAACAGCAAAATGGGGGCATTCGATGGATAAGATGTACTACCATAATCGCTGCCATCCAGCGAACACGCAACGACAATCTTTAACTTTACAAGCCATAAGGTAGTTAACAGCATGTTCCACCGCAAGCTAGAAAACTCATATTACCCGTTATTCGCGGGCAAATCGAACCGACATACGGGCAAAGTTAAACAGTTGGTTACTTGAACCATGCTGTATGGTTGACAAGCGCTAAGCAGAGAGAACGTACGAAGAAAAGTACAGGGGTGAACGCAGCGTTCTTCCTAGATGAGTGAAGCGCCCGTTACGGTGAGCCGGTGGTCCCGGACTCGATCGACCACTTCTCCAAGAAAAAAATCTCAACTATGGAACATCCTGTCCGAGGAACCAGTGCAGATTATTATCCTTTTTCTTTTCTAAATGGCATTATGTTACAATCGGACGAATGACAACTTTTTTTATTTGGGGCCTCAATCTCTACGCGGTAACTTCAATCCCAGAAGAGTTGGGGCACCACTTGTAATCACGTTCTTCCCTTCTTTTGAGTGGCTGTCTAACTCGTTGAGCATTACTCAAATGCGGGTTGCTATCGCACACCTTCTTAGCACCTACCGTTCCTATCGTTCTTTCCAACAGCTTAGAGCGTGAGGTCCGAGACTTGCCCTTGAAGCCGACACTTAGCTTACAACTTGCCACGCGTGCAAGCTACGCGTGAAGCATGTCAAGGAGGTGTAGGATTTCGTATTTTAAACTTTAGACGGCCACACTTATAACCCGTGAGCTTCTGCAATGCGTTGCTCTCAAGCTAAATGTTTCGTTGAAACGTACTGCTTCAGAAAAGTTTCGCGATTTTCCCCGAATTCTTTCGTAAATGTACGTCGAGAGCTTCGAGTCATACAATTGTTCTAGCGTTAGTAGCTTTAGTTTCTGTCATGCTAACTTTGCACTTACGCTGTATTTCAGGGCTCTGAAGGACTTATTTTGCAAGGCGATTTAAGCTCTTCACATCCGTAGTCGTCATTTTGCCTCGTATAAGTAATGAGCACTGTATGCGAGGCTGTACGAGGGCCATATGAACACCGCGTTTAAGCTTGTCAGGCGCGAGGTTTCCTGACGTTCAGAAGAGCGCCAATTTCACAAGATAATTTGAGTTTGAGGTAATTCACATGTTCGTTCTATGACAGATGTCTAAAAAAAGAAAATGCACCAAGAAACCGGAGTGAAGAAGAGTGCGGTTTTTTTTTTTTTCATAACGAAAATAAAGACTTGAATTTCTATTAATTTGAACATTTCTCGCTCTAAAAAAAATATGTATCGCGTCTTTTTAATATTCAGTGCGAGTTTATGTCTGACCGTTTTAACAGCTCGGAAAGCCAATTGTTTGCCGCTGCTGTCAATTTAGTTAGGTAATAAACTGAAAAAAAAAACAACGAGCGTCATCGGCGTAAAGTGTTAATTCTTCGATGCAAGAAATATTACTTATATCATCCATGTAAACACAGTATTGGCCCTAATGTGGACCTCTGGGGCACACCCCTTAGATACAAGTGAATTCAACAATACATAGTGTTTCATGTTCATGGGTAGATTTTAATTGCGCTATAAGCGTACCTTGTGAAGCCATAGCACGTGATCTTGTTTAGCAAGAGCTCGTGATATACAAAATCGTGCGCTTTTATAATGCCTAAAATATTCCTGCTGCATATAACTTCTTTTCAAAGTCTTCTATCAGCTTCTATTCAATATATGTTAGTGTCGACTCAGGTGACTCCGTTCGCTTGTCCTTCGATAGACGTTGCCTTTAGAACGGACAAAAGCAACCAAAACATCAAACTTGACACGCTGCTACCATTATTTAAGCTAGTAGCACCACTGTTAGCTTACGAATGCGAAAATATAGGCATTTATAGAGATTATTGTCTTTCGAGAGGATAGCTATCAGCGAGCAGCAACGAGTAAAGGGTGCCAATATTTATCAAAGCTAAAGGTCAATGCACTGTACTGCCGGTTGCGTGGAAGCCAAATAGAAGTCACAACTCTGCTCACAGACATTTCTGGTTATCATTGTACCTTACCAATTCTTCGTGATGTAGCCCCCCTCCTCCCCCCCCACCCCACACGCACCTCATCTTCTCCCACAAAAAGACACAAACCCTGCAGATTATCCTTTCTTCATTTTCTTTCCATTTTCTTTTGCTTTTTCTTTAATAGCCGTAGAGTTGTACAGAAAGCACCTGCTAGCTCCTCCATCAGTCGCGTTCAATTCTGCAACAATCCATCAACCGCACTCCATTAAATACAATTATCCTACACAAAACTAGAGAGCTCACCACCCAATGTTTTTCTTAATAGCACTCAACTTTCTTGATTCTCCTTTTTTTTTTTTTTTGTAACGAGCACATACTTTTGGTTCCAGAACATTCGCTATACGCTACAGCCACTCTTCCTTTTTTTTTTCGTTTTTTAGCTTTCAGTTAATTGCTCTTTATGACAGGCTCCGGTTTCTTGGCAAGCATGTCACAGGTGCCATCAAAAACCAAGCGGTGCATTAGAAAACTCGTTCGGATGTCATTCGTGCGCTTCGATGGACGGAAGCGTTGCATTGCCGTACGCACAAATGACATTCGGACGCAGTCCGGTTAGAACAGTTGCAGCCATGTTGCTGAACTAAAGACGAATCAGATGCGCGTGGCTACCTGCGCGGCTTGTTGTGGGCTTGCCATAGCGTGCGAAGCTTTTTCCCCGTAATGGGATACGCGCGGTAGGCGCCACGCATGACCCACTCTAGGTCGGCGCTTGCGACATCGCGAACAAGTCAGCACACACGCACTTCACGATTAATATTTCATCAACACGAACCGAATTTTAGCTGCCGCTTTACACAAGCACTAAGGCCGTCGGTATATTCAGGGGAAGGCGAACACTACAGCTAATAAATGGCTTCGGTGTGGCAAGAAAAAGCGATTCCACAGCAGACACCGCCAAACACCCTGCAGCTACCGCCTTCAACATGCTGTCGCTGCTTGTAACGGTAAACGGTCTTGGAACTGTGGCACGTGGCGCATTAAAGGGAGTGCATGGAGCGTTTGTCCATAGGGGTCTTCACGGTGGCCGACACGTCGTCGACGACCGTCGCGACAATGGCGGCTGCCGAGGCTTCGCGTGGCACAATGGAGGTCGACGTCTCCGAGGTCACCTCGGAGCGGGTCTGCTTGACGACCTCGTCGGCATCCACGCGGGTGACGGTCTCGTTGGCGAACGCCTGCACCTCCTGCTTCTCGGTCGAGGTCACCTGTTTGTCGATGTGCGTGCTGCTCTCGGTAACGGTGTGCGGTTTGCCCTCGACAGCCTGGGAGTCGGCGGCGGCGGCGGCGGCGGCGGCGGGAGGATGACCTTTCCCCGCTGAGGCGTCGACCGCTTCCGAAGCCGTGGAAATGTCTTCCTCGGGCACGATGCTGATGACGGTCGGCGGCCGGAAGACGGGGTGCTTCTTCTCCGGCGAGGCGGCGCCCAGGTCGGCCGGCTCGTCTTCGTCGAGCGGCTCTTCCTCGCTGCCCTCTCCCTCCTGCTGGCGCAGCAACCGTAGCTTGGCTACGGCGATCGAGTCCTTGCGCCTCAGGTTGAAGCGGGACGGTGGCGGCTCGGCCACCTCGTCGTCGTCGTCACCCTGTTCGCTGCTGGCGGCGGCCTTCAGGGCCAAGTCTGCTGGTGGCTTTACGAGCGGGGCCCGCTGGTACTCCGGCTCCTCCTCCTGGAACTCGAGCTTGTGGCCCGTGCTCTTGCGATTCTCAACGTCTTCGCTCGACGGGGCCCTCAAGATGGACGCCCCAGGAATGACCGGCCCTGTCTGTGGCGCCGCGTGATCGGAGCCCTGCGGGCGCTCCGCCCCCGACGTTGTTTCTTCCTCGGCGTGGTCGTCCTGGACGCGAATGGCGACCGGGTGCTTGGGCGAGGACTTGCGCGACGCGTCTGCCGACACGTCGGGTACCGAGGCTCCTCCGCCGGCCACGGTCGCGGGCGCTGGAGCGGGCGTGCTGAGCGTCGGCTGCGACGCGGCCAGCAGCGGCGCGCCGTCGTACGACTCGACCGTCTCTTCCTGGCGCTTGCTGCGCACCTCCTCGGTGGTGCTGGACTCGATGTGCGAGTCGCGGCGGCGCTCGACGCCCGTCGCCTGGTCCGTGACCTGCTTCGTGCTCTCCTTGCGCTCCGTGACCGACTTGCTGACGGTCTCCAGCATCACCGTTCTCTTGAGCATGCGCAGAGGCGCCCCGGCACCCCGGCTCGGTGCCAGGCAGGGGGCGGGGCCTGCGTCGGGCTGCGTCTCGGCCGACTTGCTGCGAGCCGCCATCTTGAGTACCTGCGCAACGCCGTCGCGTCACAGCTCAGGGAGCACGCGACAGCTCGCACGGCGGCCTGTCTCCACGCGCAACGTGGTATCCGAATGGCGCGCATCCATCCCTGCGCAACGCATGAGGTCAGTGTACCGAGTCGGCGGATTCCTTTCAACAATTACGTCGCTTTCGCTGGCTCTAGTCGCAGTCCTCTGGCTGCATTGAACGCTGAAGACGCATGTGAAGAATGATAACTAGCTTGTGCCTATTCCGTCGGATGCAAGTACATGACGGCTGCGCCCTTATTTAGCAAGGTGCCCTGTTTGTACTGCGTGTCACAAATAAAGGTGTCGCTTATTATTACGACAATCAACTCGACAAAGACTAGCATCGTCACGTCTCACAACGGCTATAGTCAATGATTCGGTTCAGATTAATCACTTCTGAGCGGAGTAATATCAACATATACGGCATTCGACTGTCGCGAAAGATCGTTGGATCAAGCGTATGGTTGCAGCCACTGACAACAACGTCCCTACACACGCGCACAAAGAGTGTCGAACTGTCGAAGTTACAGCGGTAATCATTGTAAAATGCTTCTTCGGGAATTTCGCATACGTACTAGACATCCAGAATTTTCAACAGCTAAAGCATCCAATGCTACGTTTCAAACCATATGAGTGCTTTGTTCCCATACTTAAACATAGACAAAATTTGTTTTCCGTGGGCTCTGCACTGCATAAATGTATAGCCGATGGAATATTGAGCCCTTCGTGTACGATGTCCAGAAACGGGCGTTGGCGACATATAACTGCAAGACATAGCAGACGAACAAAGAGGGACAACAAGTTGCCCATGTTGGGTCTTGGATATAAGCAGCGACCGTCAAAGCAATAGCGAGTGATCGTCAGGGCGACCGTCGGGGCAATGACAGTTTAATGCAGATTTTTTGCCCTTTTATGCGCCGTCGAAAGTCCTTGCCGATTCATTCCGTACAACGCTAAGCCAAAAGACATCGGCGAGCCAAGCTGCAATAAAGTGGTCATATCAGGCCTCAGGTATTACGTATACCTGTCGCAGTCGGTGTACCGTGTGCTGTAGTAGTGCCAGTTTCCCACAAGCCTCTTTTACAGCGAAGCTGTTTATGGCTATAGGTTCTGGCGGATCTAGTGTCGGTGGACATAGACCAACAATTTTTTATACGTGGGCCGATCCCGAAAATAGTGCAATGCCGAGCCGAGCGCGGAGGTGCAGTTCGCCATTAAGGGGCCCACATTCGCAGCTTCGCTGGTCATCCTTCTTCACAGAGTAGAAGGGCACTGATTTTTTTTCCCTCCGTTCCACCGCTCTCACCTGGTACGTACTTCTTGTCCCAATTAAATGCCTACTGATAGTTTACGCTGGCATTGACATTTCTTTCTCATGTTCTTGGTGCGGTTCCCGTAGTCACGTTAACACATATAAGGGTCAAAATCTAAGCAAGTTAGTACGTATTCATCTCGTGCTTTGTACACTTTCTTATCTGTTGTCCCCCCCTCTTCTTTTTTTTCGTGAGCGCTGCACAAATTGCGAGATAGCCCCTAACACGTATGCCTACAAACAAGTTCAAATATCTTCCCCAGAACTATAACGTGCCTTATCTCTGACCTGTGGTGGCTACACGGCTTGGATATAGACATTATCTGCGAGCTCTGAAATATATTTACGAGATCGTGCGCGACTTGTTGCCACGGCACAACGCGAACGGAGACGAGGACGCGCTGTGTTTTACGCCACCAGCTCGCTCAAACAGCGCTTTCATTCTCCCGGCAAAGCACTCAGAACCCGCCGTGGTTGCTTTGTGGCTATGATGTGGGGCTGCTAAGCACGAGGTCGCGGGATCGAATCTCGGCCACGGCGGCCGCGTTTCGGTGGGGGCGAAATGCGAAGACCCCAATGTACTTAGATTTAGGTGCCGGTTAAAGAACCCCAGGTGGTCCAAATTTCCGGAGTCCCACACTACGGCGTGACTCATAATCAGAAAGTGGTTTTGGAATGTAAGACCCCATAATTTAATTTAATGCACCCAGTCTGCACACAGAATCACAGGTGATCTTTGGCTTCACTGATCACACACGCGAAGAAACCTCCATCGCCTCTAGAATGTTCATAAGCGAATTATTACATCATGTTGACTCAGCGTGGATATCTGCGAACCATGCGGGAAGCAAAGGTGCGCAATTATGAAGAAAAAAACACCTCTCTGTAGCATACGTAAGCAATTTACTGCAAAAATGACACTCATGCCTTAGTCACTAGTACTCAGTCCCCATTCTGTGCTTTCTTGATTCCAGTGGAAAAATAAGGACAACTTAGCCTGTTGAATGCAAATCGTGCATTCCGCTTCGTCTCGAACTCCTCTGTACGACCTCCTTCCTTGGCATGTGTACTTCTATTATTTTTTTTTTCCTTAACTGACATGCGTCTACTTAAGCCCTTACCAGCATGCAGATGAAAGCGAGCCACACGTATACGCTGAAAGTAACCCGGCTTCTTACAATGTTTACCGCGGCACTCACAGCAGAGCCCGAGCGGCAATCGTAACGTGATTAACTACGGCGACGCAGTGACGCGTAGCGCTTGACTGTGTAAACGCCCCCCTCTTCGGGGTGGGGGAGGGACGCGTCCGAGAAGAAGCCCCCAGCGGGTGTGCCGCGGCGTCGACGTCAGTCATCCATCATCGTCCCTCGGCGTCGCAGCCTGTCGCTGCACAACTAAGCGAGAGCCTAGCGCGAATTGCCTCGTCTGCGCGCCGCGGGTCCACACGGCGGGGACTCGCGGCCTTGTGCCTCGCGGGAGCCGATGACGCCGCGGCTGAAGCGAGCCTACGCCCACTGCCCGTACGGGTGCACAGCGACGCGTTATACGCAGTCCGCGGGTCCCGCAACGAACGCGAGTGTACGACGACGTGGCGGAAGGCTCCCGCTGTTGGGCACAAACGAAACGCGATCGTAATGCGAGCGGCTGAAATTCGGCGTCAGCTGGGCGTTTTGTGAAGGAGCGATCGTGCTTCCATAAATTTGGTTGTAGCAACAGAGTTTATTCAGTTTCTGTGAACAAATGCAGTGTTGTGCCGGTGTCGCACGAGGCACTTTCCACTGCGATCGAGCCCGACTGGGATCAAGTTCTTTATCGCGATTGAATCTCGTCTGCAGCTTGAGGAAAAGGGGCCGATTCGCGATCGAGGAATTGGATCCCGACTGGGCTCGATCGCCATTGAAAGTGCCTCGAGTAACACCGGAATTATTCACGAGCTTTCTTGGCGCAGTGACCGCTCCTTCAACCTTCAAAAGTGCTCGCACTCCCTTATACGAAGTATTGTTGGCCATAAATGTTTACAGACACGACAGCAAGGTTCACATCTGGGCGATTCGGTGTACAGATCCGCGGTAAAATGAGGGTAGCGCGACAAACAAGGACGGAGAACCAGACACGACAAGCGCTTGTGGTGTCTGTTACGTGTCCTTGTTTGTCGCGATATACCCTCTTTTCATTACGCAGACGGTTACCGCGCCAAATGTCAACTTCTGCACCGTTGACGCGTGGCGCTTCTCGTTTAATGGGTCACGGTGTAGGTCGCAAACGACTACTACAGACTGATACTTCAAATATGAGGCTATACGTGTCTAGGTCTTTGCGGGAATCGACTTTTTCGCAAATTCCGTGTCCCGCTAAGTTTTTTGGCTGATAGTACGTTCATTCCGCTTCGGCAGACCTGGATTGAGCCCACTCGAACGACAAATATGAGAGCTCCCGAAAACATAATAACAACCCCTCCCTGCAAGGAGGGTTGCTGACACTTCCTTCGTTCTTTAAAGCGGTTTCTATATAAACAATACTGGCTCAACGGATACTGTGTGACAGCTTGATTGATGAGGTTTCAAGTCCTAAAGCAGCTATCGAAAACGCCGTCGCCAGGCGATTTGGGTCATTTTGACCACTTGAGCTTTTCTTTCTTTTTTTTTACTTTCTTTATTATTATTATTTAAGTGAACCTAGTACACGACCGTTCTTGCACTCTGGTCCCGACGGTATGCGGCCGCCGTGAATTGGAATCGAACCGAGAACCTGGGGTTAGACATCAGAACGCCTCAGTGACTGAGCAACCGTGATGGGTCTGTGCAATAGCGTTTTGACATGTGGTCTAGTTTAGTTGCCTATATTTGCTTACGATGGTGATCTAGATATCGAACACAACTTTGCTTTAAGCGCTGCCCCTGACTCTGTAAGGCTCGGCAAGGGCCAAACTGGAACGGTTCAAACTGAAACGAAGTTTGTCCACTTCGTTGGCTAAATGAAGCAGGGAGATTACGCGAAGCAAAGGAAGGGGCTAGATGGTGCACGTTCGTGATTATGTTGCCCTGAGTTTTACACCGGCAAAAAAATAACAAAGAAGGTAACAAGGACGCGAAAGGACGAAGTGCAAACTGCCAACTCTATTTTTGTTAGAGAATACATTAATGTGCAAAGTGACAAAAAGGGGAGGACAGTGATGCGTCACGTGACAACGTGATAGCCAGGCCCACAGGTTTCAATTGCACCCATTCGCCTTGCGAACTAGATTTCGGCTTCTGTGAGCGTGACAGAGCGTGGCGCACTATATATTGACGTATTAACTTATATATTCACGCGTTCTCTCCCAAAAATGAAGAGTTGGTAGTTTGCGCTTCGTCCCTCTGCGTCCTTGTTCCTTTCTTTGGTATTTTTTCCCCGTGTAAATATCAGGGCAACATAATCTCGAAGCAGGGAATTTTTTTTCCTGAATCGACGACAGTTTAACCACTCGCCGAAGCACCGGTTTTAGCTTCATCTTCTATGTAATATCTCGAAAGGAAGAACGAGTAGTCTGCGCCGGGTTTAATTGGCTACGGTAATCAGCATCATCAGCATTCTCTTTATGTCCACTGCAGGATGGAGGCCACGCCCAGCGATCTGCAATTGGCCCTCTCTTGCGCCAGCTAATTCCATCTTATGCTTGCAAATTTCCTAATTTCACCACGCCGCCTAATTCTCTGCTGCGCTCGACTGCGCTTCCTTTCTCTCAGCACCTGTTCCGTAATTTTAATGTTCCACCGGTTATCTGTCCTACGCATTACATGGCCTGCTCAACTACATTTCTTTTTAACGTCAACTATACGTAGAATATTGGCCACCCCCGTTTGCTCCCTAACCCACACCGCTGGGTTTGTGTCATTTAAGGTTGCGCTTATCATGTTTCTTCGTCCCATCGCTCGTTTTGAGGACCTTAGCTTCTTTTCGAGCTCCTATGTTAACCTCCAAGTTTCTGTCCCATGCGTAACTACCTATATCGATGCAACGACTGCAGGGTTAAGCTGCCCTAGGGAACACGCGTATAGAAACAGGGCCAGCAAGTAATACGCGCTGACAGGACTTTTTATAGTAGTCCCAATGCTCCCTTCTCCCGCGGTCACTCACATCTCCCGTCATGCAGCGCGATGTGTGTCTTTGTGCCGTTCACAGAAGCTGTTGAGGTGCGCCTTCTGGCAAGTGTCAAAATCGTTTATCATCGTTGTCACGACGCCAAGCGAGGACGGCTCCGTAAACAGATGTAGTAGTGCAATGTTTTCGAACCTCCGCGTGTGACCGCTGTCAGATATTGTTTGTACAGCCGCCGCCAAAACACGCCACTGCGCGCATGACTGTGCCTGGCATCGGGGTCACGAGTACCGCGGCCACTGTAAAACTTAGCTGCCCGAAACTCCCAGAATCAAGTTGTTACGCCATAACAGTCCGTGAAAGCACAAGACAGCCCATCGCGATATTGAACACAGATTAGCGAGCGTGGCGAGCCAACGGTAAACAGATCTTGCTCACGAAAAGCTTCGCGAATTCGGTCCCTTTTCTCTCGCAAGGCATCGCTTGGAAGATTACGACAAAGACGTGAGTGTTGTTAATCGGACGGCTGCTCGAGAAACAGGCAGGAAGCGAGAGCGCGGCAGATGTCTCGACGGCGCGCTCATTCCGACCACCTTTCTTTCCTCGCAGCCGTGCAGCACGAGCGGGCGCCGCGGGGTCAGCCGCGCCGGCGCCTGCGTTCTCCGGCGGCGATGTGCCACGGGCCGGTGGGAGGAGGCGACGTGCCGCCCCTGTGCTGCCCTGCGCCGCCGCCGCTCGTGTCGCCGCTCAGAGACCTCTGCTGGAGCGCACCGCGAGAGCCCGCCGAGCCTGCGGCAGCCAGGACCACCGCCGGTATTAAACCATGCCGCCGTACCACCGCATTACGCTATCGTCATTGCGGTATGGACAACAGTATATGTGTAGGGGTCGAGCGCGCATGCATCGCCGAGAGCATGCCGATGACCATTAGGCTACGAGAACGTTCGTGACAACTGAAGTTGGAATTTCCAGTTTTGAAGCCAGAAAGAAAGGATGGAAGGAGACAGGTATCGTCACATTGCTGGTTTCACGGTAGCAGTTGTTCTTTTTCTCGATCCTAAAATTACCCATGTAACCTTTCGCGAGTCCTGGTCATAATCTCGCCAACGAAGAGTGGCCAAGGTCTCGTCAAAGCTGAACGAACCGCGCCGGTGCCATACATGTATAGTCGTTGCTCACTCCAAAAGGTAGCAGTCAGTCATCTTACGAACAGTTAAGCTAAGCACACACTGACGCAACGTGATTGTTAACATGTACAGGTGGTGCAGCATCCGCTTAGGAAGTTCCACAGACTTTAGGAAATTCTACAGACAAAATGGAGTTCCAGTACTGACTTTGCACTCAGAAGGTTCCAATAACAATTCAGCAATCCTCTTATATGAAGGCTACCTGGTCTTGCACACCAGCAAGTCATTATTTGTGCTCCACTACAAGAGCGCCACTATAGGCTCCATATACAATCACTGTCATTGCAGAATGGCCTTTTGATACATCGTGAGTGCTGAGAAACCACTGTGATCCCTGGGAAATAGCCGAAAGTTTGTAGCCAATCCATCCTTGTGACCAGCGCACATATTAACATCCCACTCGTCATGTAGAGATAACGGTGTTATTTCGCCTGCAAGCCGAAGAGGCCACGTTAGCGCACACAACCCGCAAACAATATGTTGTCGAACGCTCTGTTACAACAAACAACAATTGTCAGTTTACATGGCTAGAACCCATGCATGTACACTAACAATAGATACTCAAGGGGGCCCACCGACGTCGCTTGCAGACAGCGCTTTGAACCGTAAAGTGGGTTACTTTCAGGCGCATGTCTATGGCGGGTACGTAAGTGGACACGTAAGTGGGTACGTAAACCGCACGTGTAACAACAGCACCGACGGCCCATGGCTGTCATGCGAGCACGTACAATCACTGCCTGCAACGGACACCCTTGCGATAAGATACGTTGTGCCTCACTACATTGTTGCCAGGAGTTTTCTGTGCAGGTTTGCTTACCTTCTTTTGTTTCACTACCATAAGGACAAAGCAGCACCGGTTAACGCTCAGCGACGTGAGCGCTTCGGCCAGGCGCGCTACCGACCTCGTTTTAGGCATCGCGGCGACATATCTGTTCCTCCGACAGTAGGCATCGCGGCGACATATCCGACAGCGAGCAGGCCCGTTGAACAGGCGACAGTATGCCGGGCGCTGCGCGCACATAGCCGCGGGTGCGTACCTTGTTCGCTGTCTCGCTGACCTGAGGCTTGCAAGCGACGGTGGCGACGCTCAGGTGCCCCTCATCGTTCGGCTGACCTTGGTGGTTGACGGACCACCGGTAAACGAAAGATATGGGGCGAATTTCGGTGGGCGGGCCGGTCCATTGAGGCGCCCGGCCGTTCCTCGGCCCATGCCCCACAGACGGCAGGGAGCGCTCCAGCGTGCCCCACTGTTTATGGCGCGAGCTGTGGCGACGTCTGCCTACATCGCAGTTATGGTCAAGAGAGAGAGAGAAAAACATTTATTCGGACCATCGAGGTGGTTGCTCTTGAGGTCGAGTGGGTGGTGTCCTCATTCCAGGACTCCACTGTTCCGTGTTCACAGCTGTGGATTGACCATAACTCCAAACCTACACATATGCAGTTATGGTCAATCCACAGCTGTGAACGCGGAACAGAACGAAAAGGAAGATGATCCCGCCTCGCTGATGCCGGGCTGTGAGAACGTACGCAACTGCTGCACCATGCCTGCAAGGCTCCCTCTTCTATTTTGCTTGTGCTCCAATCGGCGACCAAATTCTCACTCGCAATTTTGTATAACTTTTACTGCTACTCAGAGAAAAGACGGGGAATGCGGGAGATGGAAATTCAAGACGATGAGCAAAACGTGAACAAGGTGAATGCAGGAGCCAACGTTTCGACAAGTGGACTTGTCTTCTTCAAGGCGACTTCAAGGCTACTGCTACTGTAGGACGCTCCTTGACACCACGTGCATACTTGCTCTAGATCTTGAGGACGAAGACAAAGGAGACCATTTTTGTTGTTATTCTCATCCATTATGGTGCATACCCACTGTGAGGGATTGGCCAAGACTCTAGTGGATAAGGTCTAAAGGATATACAAGTTGAATTTCAACTGCAGAGTTCCGAGAAGTGGTAAATTCAATGTGATAAATTCAACACAATGAATGGCGTAGCCTGAGTTGAAACGTACTAAAACTCATAATGATAAACGGAGTAGATTTAACTCGGCAATCGCATGGTGTCAATAACAAATTCTTAGTCAGCGGCACAAGTATACTTGTCACTGTACCCGAGAGTCGAAGCTCCAAATGAAAGTGCAACGGGAATTTTGAGATCCAGATCAATTTTGCGAATGCGGATCTCGAAGATTCATTTTCTCAGTATAGCAAAGCTGAACCATGACAAAATAGAAGTGATTTGTTGTTTCCTCCTACTTGCAGAAAATACAAAGGGTGGAGTTCTTGAAACCAGGCCTGCGTAGACAAACGTTCAGGCAGCGTAATTTGGTGAGGGATACTTCAAGTATGCGTGTGCTTTTACTACTGCCTCCTTGACCCATCTCCCGGTGTGAGCAAGTACCATTATTCGAGTATCAAGCAAGCAAGCAAGCTTGGACTTGCACAGAGTTGGCTGACAGTTTCTTCCTTGGGTCTCTTCGTTTGGGCATGTTTTCATTGACAACTATTTCCATGACACAAAACGATTGGCAGGCTGAATTCATGAAAGTCTCCGTTGCCTCTTCTGTGAAACAGTTACTCGTCAAATTCTTTAATTAATATTTCAGTTCTTATAACGTCCATAACTTTGTTTCCTTGAAAGCCCCATTGCCATCTATGCGTGTCCTTACTTGAATATTAAATTGTGTATTCGACTTTTGTTATTTGCTATTGATATTAAAATAACATTGTTTTTAATTTTCAGATGTTTTTCTGCATTTCGGTTTTCTTTCTTACCCCCTCCTTCATGTCCAATCACTTGTAATAGACAAGTGCTATCAATTCGGAACAAAGGAAATCGTTATTGGTACTGCGTGTATTGTAATACAAACAGCAGGCCATCCTACACAACGATGGCTGCTTGGGTGCTAGTGTGTGTTAGCGTGTGCAATATCGTCATATATTTGCATTTTACTCGTTTTCTTCCTCTTTAACGGGCTTGTTGATTCATTATCTGTGAATTTGTTACAGCTATATTTGCTATGGCTTAGGCTACCTTTAGGTGTTCATTAATTAAACAGCGCCACAGGCATACGTGAGGAGCCGCCGAGAGCAGTGGCTTGAAGCCATGTGCAGCGACGCACAGCACCGCTTGCCAACCGCGCTGTCGTGCTGTACCAACTAATCACGCAGCAGTAACTTCATTACGCGTGCCATGACCATCAGCGAGGCGTTTAATGAGTGGCGTGTGTTCAGCCCGCAATGACGCCGAGAGTGCGCAGATGTTATGTGCTCCCGAGCGCGATCGACTCGAGCAAGGTGCATGGATCGCGTGGGCTTTTTGGAGCGTAAAGATGTGGTTCAACGAAAAAAAGAAAAAAAAGTTGGACGCAGGTCTTGCAGCGATTTTTCTTTTATCTGTTCATATTTTTCGTGCTTTGCCACTGGCTCGCAAGTAGGTTAGCCTGGCATCGGCCAATCAGAGCGACGGATGGTGAGAAGAGACTAGGAAAAACATACTGCTGGGCCCAGGTGGTGCATGCTAACAAATTACTTGACTTCCGTGCGAATGCGCAAGGCCACAGAGAAATACACCTGTAAACGGAACAGGAGCTGGACTAACAAATATATATTTAGCCGAAAGTGAGAGAGCCAACAGATATTAAAAAATATCTATATATATATATATATATATATATATATATATATATATATATATATATATATATATATTACTAATTCATTCAGAAACAAATAGAACCGAAGGAACAACAATTGTTAGGAAGTTTCTATCTCTGATTTCGCATTACCACTCTGCACACAAGGCCCTCCCCGTATAGCTTTCTTTGGAAGCTTTGGAAGTGACGGCGCGCCAGCGCGACGGCCTCGTGAGTGCGACGACCTCGCCCGCAGACGCGGTCCCTTCATCGACGACGGAGGAGGCGAACGGCGTCGACGACCAGGCGCCGGACTCGGCGTCCGCTCAGCGGCCGGGCATCGCGTCGCCCCCAGCCCTGCCGGGCGGCATGGGACCGGCGCTTGCTAGCGAGTCGTCAGCGTCCTCGGCCAGCTTGCCGTCGGCGGCCGGACTGCCTCCCGAGCTGGCCGGAGCGCACCAGGCGGCGGCTTCGTTGGCCGACCTTCAAGGCGTGGGGGGCCTCCCCTTCTTCCGAGGTCCCATCGCCATGCTGCCCAGGCCGTTGCTCTGGTGGCCGCTCTCCGAAGGTCAGCAATCACTGCTGGCTGTAATGTCGCGCTTGTTTTCTTTTGCTTGCAATGGCAAGTAATATTTCGTGCTTGCACTGGTTCGTGAAGACTCTTGTCTGAAGCTTTTTGTGTGTCATATGAGCGTCCGAGACGCTTAATCACACAATATTTTACTTAAGGAGTTGCACGTAACGTTTTCGCTGAATCGCCATCTTGTCTGAAGCATTGTGCTTCATATATATGATCACGAGAGAATGAAAACATATGCACGAACTCCTCGTGCTATCACCCGAGATGGGATGCGATAGCTTTTGGGGATTATATCGATCAATGATCTCCTGCCAGACATTCGCACTGGATGAACCTCCTCTTGCTGCTCCGGGACGTTGCGTCTACTTTACTCTCCCTCAGCCTCTGGCTTCGCACGACGAAGAGCTTCGCGTTCTGTCGTACAGCCTTTTCCAAACGGTGCATCTTGGATGCCCGAACTACTTGAAAGTCATTGGAAGTCACTGCTGCGGCCCATTGCAGCGGTCAATCGCGACAGCTTTTGCCAATGACGAAAACTTCTTACTGGCGAAAAGCTTTCCGAGTTGACGAATTGTTTTCGGCCGCAAGAAGTGTTCAATAACGAATCATCATTTCCAATCGCTCGTTCTTGCAAAAACCGCTTGCGTATCAACTTATTTGTGAACATACCAGCCTGATCATTCGATCTGTGACGCAGGTGTACAGGAGACCGCCGCCAAGCTGCTCTTCTGCAGCCTGCGCTGGATACGCAGCGTGCCAGCGTTTGCACAGCTCTGCTGCCGGGACCAGTTGCTTCTGCTCGAGGCCTCCTGGAGCGACGTGTTCCTGCTTAGCGCCGCGCAGTGGGGATTCCCGCTGGTCACTGCCGCCGGTCAGTGCAGCCTCCTCGACACCCAAACGCGAGCGCCTCTCACGCAGACGGCGCTTCCGTACAGTCGTTTCTCTTCGCCCAGTGTGTGATGGCTTGAGATCCGCTCTGTAAGATGTAGCAACGATAGGCCAGTCGGCGCGACGGAAGGTGGAAGAGAATCGAAAGAAAGCAATCATTGTCATGTACCCGCCCAGATATCGAAGTGGACATACGCACTTGGAGATGTCTCAAACTAGACGCTGTGAGCCTGTTGTCCTGTAGTCGATCGTTATATAGCTGCGATATTGCTGTACTTTTATACTATCGTTCCTCCGCAGTTTTAAAGTGGTGCGTGTGGAAGAAAGGTTGTCCATTCAAGAAGACATACACTACATCGAAATGACACGGGTGCTGCGTTGGGCGACGCAGGTGTCGAGTCTGCGGCGGGCGAAGGTGGCGGTGCGGCGGGAGGCCTGCGTGGCCTGCAGGCGGTGCGCGAGGCCGTGGCCAGGCTGACCGCTCTGCAGACGGACGCCGCAGAATACTCGTGCCTCAAGGCGCTCGCTCTGTTCAGGCCAGGTGAGCGGCGTGGCTCTTTCACTTGTACGCCACAACTTGCTCAGTGTCCTGCGTACTTTATGTGAAACTTGCCCATCTAAACAATGGAGCGCTTTAGCGTGCCGCTGCCTCTCCACTGTCACCGCTACCGTCTTATATAAACTGTGTTGGCACATTACTGCAGCTCTGCTGTAAACGTTCTCCCCTCTGCCACCCGCCAGCCGTAAGCATGCTGGCTAAAACCGCGCCAGTTAACACGCGGTGCGGCCTCCTGGCAGGTGGTCGGGGCAGTTGAGGTGACGGTAGAGTGGTAGTTGAACTCTCAAAATGTTTAATCATACCAGCGGCGTAGGCACGCCGCCATTTCGGTCATTAGCCTCTCCGAAGTAGTCTTTGCGTCCAGTTTGCACGAGGAAAACCATTAGCACTGAATTTCAGCTCGTCAACGTGACCAAACCGGGTGCGTTACGAAAGACTATTAATGTAAAACAGTGGCGTCCGTGGACATATACTTAGTGATGAGCACATAATTGCATGTAACTATACTTATGATCCTCTGAGAGCAATGTCGCGGCTTTGACATGTCGCCCGTAATCACTGCGCTTCAAGCTGTTAAATTGTCACGTCCCAAAAACAGAATTCTGGAGTGGCTATACCCACCACGGTAACGAATGGCACTGTTATACCCGGCGATCCCTTCTCGACGATTAGTGCTTCACTGGCGAGCGGGCATCTATGAAAGGCTCTTCACGCTGCATCGTCGCCTTCTCAGGACCAGAGAGCTGGCGACTAAATCAGCGTAACCAGAGCTGACGGGCGCCCGCCTGGACTAGACGGGATCCGTTGCGGACGAGCTATCACTCCACTCGTGCTACGCCGCACAGAGTTTGGAGCACTGCAGGATTTTCCAGAGAGAAATGTGTTCGTCAACGAAGAGCGACATTTCGTAACATATACGGGCTCCTCGTTTACGCTAAGTATAGACGGACCATGACGCCAACATGCGTTGCCACTGGAGGGAAGTGCGCCATTGCTTCGAGCATGGCATGCAGCGTCAGATGCCGTCTGCATATATACAACCATCCCTTCAGGCCCGCCAAGCGCCATCATATTAAATGACACATTTCGGACCCCCAAGGATTCTTTCCCCGTTCTCCACTTTCTAATGTATGCTCGCGCATTCTGAGATCACACAATTCGAACACTTGTAGACGGCGCGGTTGGTCGCCTATTGAGACACATGCGCACTCACGGCGCTCTCGAAAACTGCCGCGGTTTAGCTTGTCTGTCTCACTTCCACATGACAATGCTCCGCTGCTGACAGTTATTTCACGTGCGAACGTCGCCGCGACTGTTGCGCCCCGTCTGTAAGCTGCGCTGCAATTCTTCCCGGGGGCATAGAGATTGCACTTGTGACGCCCCGTATTATAGGCGGTACGGAACAGTTAATGGCGGAGGGTGCGGCGACAAGACATGTTGGCTTGCACAGCCGTGGCCGGTTCGTGATGAGCTGCCCTTTCGAGACGTCTAGTGCAGACGGCATGTCAGCGTCCGTTGTTTCTTCGTATGCAGTTTCAATGTGGTGGCCCGATATACAAATGATCGGGAGAAATTGAGGTGTTAAATCCGCGCTGTTGGCGCGAATGAATACTGGCGCCATACAAGACTTTGCTGCACGTGATTGACAATATGACCACGCTTGACAAGTATTGGACAAGTATCTCGCAACGCGTATTTTCATTTAAGTAAGGTTCCCACAATGAGACATCACACAACTTATACCGCATACACGGCATGCGTAATCGAATACCTTAGTTAATGTTTGCCGTTACTAACCTTACAAATGTTTGTGGGCGGCCTGCGAGTAGTTACCCCGCATCTGCCTCTCGTTCTAGAATATTGGTTCAGCTCTCGTATCAGAGTTCATAGCTAGCGAAATCGCTAACGTCTGCCATTTCTCTTTCCCTTTATCTTACACGATCCTTATGTTCCTTTCCTTAGTGAAGGTCGTCTAATCGGGTTTTTGCTGGTCGCTTTTTGCTGTCGTCATAAAGGCACAGATGCCGTCGGGGCGACCATGCAGATGTTGTGTTAGGTCCCACAAGGTCGACAACGCTGTTAAGGCTACAAATACTGTTAACCCGTAATGGATGAGTGCTGCCAACAGGCGTGTTGCCAACAGGCCCTCCGTAAACGATTCTTTTTTTCTTGGTGAGTTTTGGTACTGAGTAAGGAGTTTCCTGGCTAAATGTATTTGGGCAGCACTAAACGAGAAGCAACAAGCGTCATTTGTTGGTTTATAGCAGGTATACAAGACGAGGAAGAAAAAGGTTGGCGCGCGACTTGGGAAGTTTGAAAGCACGGTCACAGAGGCGACACACCGATGCGAGACTTCCGGCTGCAGCGGTATCGCACACGTAACGCAAAGCAAATCCAATGTACACCGACGGGGTTTTACATATACGACGAGAGCTGTCTGTACAAGTTCCAAACGAAGCCGTGGGTGGCTTCGGGTCCTCTTCCAGTTTTCTGCCTGGTGTTGCCCCCGTATATCTGAAACAGTTTCAGCAAAATTTTCTTTCCTTTAATTACATTCATCACGCTTTCTGATTATGCTTTTTTTGGGGGGGAGCATCAATGTGTCTCGTCCTTAAGGGGTTGACTAACGAGATAAGTCACGTGAAGGAGACGTCACGACAGCTGCCGCCGCCGCTCCCTTCGCAGAGGTGTCCGGTCTGCGCGAGGCGTCCCACGTGGAGCGCATCCAGGACCAGACGCTGTCGGTGCTCCTGGAGGGCGGCGACGAGCGGCCCCGACAGCAGCAGCACCGCACCGCGCGTCTCCTGCTGCTGCTGGGCTCTCTGCGCGCGGTTCCGGCCACGCTGCTCGAGGAGGCCTACTTCCGGCCCACCATCGGACCGGTGCCCATCGAGCGCATCCTCTGCGACGTCCTGCAGACGCTCTGAGAAACCGCGCGGCAGCGTCCCGCTCTCCGCGAAGGGAACAGTATATACACAACCAGAAAGCCGATGGACTAACCGAGCGATTCCTTTGCGAGGGAGTAACTGGTTATCACTATTCTAACGCTTCGCGGGAAGTAACGCAGCTCTTTCGCAAATCTCGTGCCCCGTAAAATTTTACGACTGACTGTGCGTTATTGGGCGGTACGAGAACGTTCGAAACTTGGGTTAGTTATGGGGCAAGCGGTCACCCACGCTGGACGGAGTTGCCAGCATTGTGCACACAATTGAAAGTTTCAGAGTGTGTAGTATCCCTTGCGACATACGCAGTGATCCTTTAATTTAGAGGCAACATGTCTTAACAGAGCAGGAAGTCACGTTGTTTGCCGTGGAGCCCGTGTTCCGTAAATTATAGTGGCCCGCTGCGTATTTCGTTCTGATCGGGCACAAGGAGGGCGACTCACGAAAACCGTGTATCGCGGAAAATAAAAAAAATAAAGATAAACGACAGAGAAACAAAAACAAGGATGTCGCGAGATAATGGAGACGAACTGACGAACTGACCGACATTGGTCCAACTGGGGAAGCCGTATGGTCTGCAGCCAACGTTTCGACAAGAGGGCCCGTTTCCTTGACAATGGCAAGACGCTTTGTTCGTCTTCTTATCGATACGTCGGCGCAGCACTGGTGGCTTCGCCAATGTTGATCGGCACAAAACAAGCAGCTACTCGTTATGGCGTTTTTATCTCCTATTCTTACTTCACGCTGTTTCGTGTGTTACGACACCAAAACAAACATGAACCAACTAGCCTAGCACCAAATAGTGTTAAGCGGGTACTAAAGTAGTTGCCACTTAGTCCGCCACTTTCAAATTGTACCGGAATTACGGGACAAGCGATCACATTCGCATAATGGAGTTCCCACCATTCTTGTTATCGTGCAGGCAACGAAAATTGGCGTTTAATTGCCGGTTTTCGTAAGAACAAGTGGATAACGGACACCATACGAAGTGGACGTACTAGAGCAGTAATTGGTGCTTGTGTTAGAGCCACTGTATGTCATTTATTTAGTTATTTATTTATTTATTTATTTATTTATTTATTTATTTATTTATTTATTTATTTGATTTCAAACTCATATCGATATTAGCCTATTTCAGTCCACTTCGCGGCAAAGGCTTGCCTCGGAGACCTCCAATCACCTTTCTTCTGTGTCAACCAAACCTAATTTATCATCCCCGTACGTTTCATTTCATCAATCCCCATCTCATTCGAATCGTCAGTCTAGTGAAGAGTTACTGCAGCGAAAGGAACATGCGTGGCAAACGCGGCTCAGCGCACTATACAAAAATCTGTCACCTTTTATGACCTTATGCGCGGAAACGCTATAGCTTCTCGGCAAAATTTCCCGAAAGAAGAAAACAATACTTTCGATTTGTTTGTGGAAGTCTTGTTCACAAAAATAAATTCTCGACCCAGCGGGTGTCGACGCTGTTCCGAGCTTCTGGATCAGATCAGGAAAGCTTCTAGATCAGGAAAGCCTTCCATACACGAACACCAATCTCTTGGTCAGCGCTTCGTTTTCTTATTTCGATCAGTTCGCTATTCGAACAAACGAGGCGTCCATCCACCAATTTCTTATTTTTCGCGCGTTTTAAGCGCCACGGAATATTTACACAAAGTTTACGCGCTGTGTTCTTCAGCATGCTGAGTCTTGTCCAAAAGTTGCATTCATAAAAAAAAAAAAAGAAAAAGGTGGGTCCGAACTTGTAGTGTCGCTTGGAGTGTCGCTCCAGTAGAGCAAAGGGAAACCTGTATTCAACAATGAATTCAAAAGGTATTTTTCGTCTGCTCGCTTCAGCCGACGGAATGTGCGGACCTTATGACATCCAGGCTCACGGTATGCTCCGTGAGGCGAAATCTGGGAGCGACGCAAGCAACAGCCGCAGAGGGTCGATTTGGCTTGCTTGCCGTGAAAATCCTCAATCCGCCTGTATATGTTCTTCATTGCTTACATCGGCCTTCGCCTCCTCCTTGTGGTTTCGACTATGTTGTCGGTCGTTTGTTTCGAGCAAATCATCTCGCAGTTCGGGGGTGCTGGGGCAGTTGACGGCTCTGCCGCACAGTCCGTATCTTCCCGCGAGGTCCTTGCTTTGGTGTCGATCGGGCCTCCCTACCCGCACCGCAGTTCCGTGGCGCCGACTGAAGGCAGTGGCGGTACGCGGGTTCGTTGTAAAGCAACAAATCCGCCGTCAGGGATTAGCCCTCCTAGTTCCCTTGATGTACAGGCAAACTCTTTGCACTGGTCTTCGCTCTTCGCTATAGATGAGTTCAGGATATGCGTGGAATCTGGCCAGTACACACCTGCGTTATGAATCCTTCGTTATGCAGATCCTTTCGTCTTAAATAGATAATAATAGATAAAAAATAATCGTCTCTTAGATAGTCGTCTCAAAAACATTTCTTTTTCATGACAACGAAATAAGTGCCCTGCAAAAGGCGGTGACATTTGAGTTGTGCCTAAACGTTCTACAACAGCCTTCTATATTTTACTTTTGTTTGTTTTCTGATATTTGAGTGTGATTGTAAAACACATCTTCAAGGTGAAACCGACATTGCTAGAGATAGTTGTATACGCAAACTTTGTACTGCAATTGGATTGTCGGATTTATTTATTTATTTGTTTGTTTAGCTCGAAGTGTGGCGCACACGCGAAACAGAGACTGTTCTCCACGCATGCAAATGAATGTCTTAGCGCTGAAGTGACTAAAGCCGTCACAACCTTCGACGTTTCCTCTGAGCGTACACCTTTGTTCCCGTCTTAGCAAGCTGACGGTGGAGATGAGGCACATCACGTGGCCATCCGGGAAGCTCCACAATGGTTTCACTATACTGTATGTCTCATAGATATCTAAGCTCGGGCCTATATGTATTGAATGATGCGGAACATTCACGCTTCTGATCCAGGGTTTGAATCTGCTTTCAATTCAAATCAGCTGCTGACTTTTGTCGCAACCAGACGTTATACGCAGGTAACTGGGTTACAGCCAAGCAGCAACCACCTTAGTAATGGCACACATGCGCCTCTCCAACGCCCAGGTTCACTCAGTCATGTGATCATTTAACAAGCACAATTAGGTGTACTGGTCCGGCCGTCAGCAAAGAAAATGAACTGTAGTAGCGAGACGCTGATGATTGTCAGTAAGTTGACGACGGGTGAAGTTATAAATAATCCCCGACTATGAGCAGGAACAGAAATAAACACAACGGCTATGCCGTGCAAATCAATTTTAACATGAATGTGTCATTATTCGCAGCTACTATACATGTGCATTACATGGGCACGAGGCTCGACGAAGATGTCCTTCTTTCTCAATTTTCCCAGCTAGCCGCTCTTGACGGTAAATCAGACACGAGGGTGCCGTAGGCTCATCGTTTGCTCTTCAATTGGATTCTTACTCGTAAATGCGAAGCTTTGTGCGAACGCCGATTCGATTTTTCCAAGTCCGTTCATTTTTTGCATGCGTCGTGACGGCATGTTTTCTATTCTCGAAGCACAGTAGCGACACAAGGCGATGACAACGGTGGAAAGGCCGGCGAGTTAAATAGAGTCGCAGAACCGAAAAGAGGAAACCATGCAAAGTAGGAAATTCCGGAGCTCGAGCGTATACCGTATGCGTGCGTTCATAGTCCGCGCTCGCTATGTTGGACCATGAAACACAGACACGCATTGGAAATTTGCATATTGCATCTACAATGAATGGATGAATGAATGAATGAATGAATGAATGAAAACAAGACATTGCATTAAATAGAAGTACCGCACAGGCACGGACCGTTGTTGCTTGACGAATAAAACACATCAGCTATTCTGCTGAAAATGCTATTGCCGCTTCTGATACGCGGTAACTTCTACAAGACACACATCCCACGATTCGCAAGCCACTACTCCGCGGCCAAAGCCATAACCTCGCACGTCGTCTACAGTTCTAACAAGGCTCATTGTATGCTTGCATGTCACACTTATTTGTGTCGAGGTCTAGGCGGAAACCATTGTGATATTAAACGCCAGCAACACATCCGTTCTCTCTCTCTTTTCGCTTTAATCCAACATAACTCGCACATGGACTAAGAAGGTTGGAGGGTGGTCATTAAAAGGACAATATGCGGAGCGTTTTAGCTTGCGCTACAATCCTAGCAAATATGAATCATTGACAGTTCGTCGGTATCAGCAGTTCGAAAACAGGCGGTCTGCCAGCAGAGAAAACCAAATAACGCTGAATTAGCGACGCGTTCAGCGCAGAACTTCTGGCTTCCGACCTTCAGACCCAGATTTTAAACGGGCATATACACAGCGCGCAAGGAGTTGACGGAAGTCGAATGAGAAGAACGCACTGGCTCGTGATCTAGCGGGAATTTAGTGATGCAATGGCCGTGCAAAACGTGGCCGTGCTGTGGTCATGGTAGAGCACAACGTGCCTCCGAAGTGTCAAGTTACCAACTACATGGTACGTTATTTCGGCGCTGCGTCGCCGCATCTATTTCCTTTGCGCAATGACCATGCTGTAAACGTCATTGCATGTCGCTTAAAGCGCCCAACACGCAAGGCGTACTTCAGGTGCGTTTAGTGCCTGGAGATTGCGTTAGGGCGTCTTTCTTCGTGCGCGCGCAGAGAGAGGCACCTATAGATTGCGCGGCAACGCGACGACGAAAGCACGCTCCGTGTGGCTGACGCTTTAACATTCCGCAACACAATGCGGCTGCTGCTCATTTGGCGGAGGCAACAAGCCGCATGCTTCGACAAGCCAGGCTTCTTGCAAAAGCGAAAACACGGTGTTCGCGAGAGTCGCGCGCATGGGAGGCTGATTGCGCCCTTGTGGCGTCAAATCAAGGCGCCCATTGTGCGACGCGCGCCGTCGTCCGACCGCGGTGATCCTCCTGCCACCGTGTTGTCGAAAGGAGGTGGCGGCGTCGCGACGTCGCGAGCTCCAGCACGCTGCTCTGCTGCTCGGGCGTTGCTGTAGCAGCAGCAGCAACGAACTGCCAGCAGGCCCCGCAAAATCGCATCAGCCGAGTCTCGTTACGCGCCTTTTCAGCGACCGGCGCGACCGGACCTAATTTAATCGCGCCGACACAATCACGCGGCGCGCCCTCTAGCTCGGCCGGCGCGCCCGGGCCCACGGCTTCGACAAAACACCGCGGCGTGTCTCTTCTGCCCTCAGAGACGGCTCCAGGCTGACGCATCTCAAGGGGAGAGGGGGGGGGCTTAGACGGAACGTCTGACCTTTCTCTCTCTCCAGGCGCTTTTCCCCGTCTCGAAAGCGCGCACGGATTCTCTCGCGAATCGCGCGTCGCAATTAACATCTGCTCTCACCTTTTGTAGGCGAAATTAGTGCTCTATCAAGCGCCGCTCATTAGATTCCTGCAGCCCCCCCCCCCCCCCCCCAGAGACGCAAATCAGCAGGAGCGCGGGCAATGAATGGAGCGAATTAAATGGCACACGCACAGCCGTTCGTTGGGAACGCGTAAATGCGGAGTGACGCAAAATCGCCTGTTGCCCTACGACCCTGCGGACTGACTCCCAACCACCGCAGTGCCCCTATTCCCTTTTTATTACGATGTTTTTTTTTTTTTGCATATGCGTTATCTGGGGAAAAGTTACGTTTAGGCACTCGACAGAACACTGTTCTGATGTTTGAATGGACGAAAGACATGGATGTTTTTTCTGGAAGGATATTAAAAGATAGGTTTCTGTTGTCTACAATATGTACTGCCGTGAAGACAACGTTAAGCGAATTAATAAATGTTGACTGCCCATCTAGTAATACAAACAAACCGATGTGTTGTCCTGCAACAATCGCATCGCCCATTGCTGCATTTGGCCTTCTCAACCTGTCGCAACATTTGCCTTGGAAAGCACACCGACACACCACGGAGACAAATGCCGCCACTTAGAGGTTTTCTCGGATGAATGTACAACCCGTTCACTGGAGGATCGGCGAGGAAAAAAAGGTCACTAAGCTTTAGGAAAATAAAGAGAAATTACTTAAAGGTGCCCTAGCAGACAGAGAGACTAATTCGTTGTCATACATGCGGTCGCCTTGCAAGACACACGAAACGAACCGCAGTAGATCTCAGATTCTGCATGCAATGCCGAGTGAAATGAGTGTGAATTTTCGCCTGAACAGCCAGTCGGCCTACAGCAATATAACCCCTCACAAAATTGAGCAAGGAAACGTGGCAAGAGCAGTAGAGAGTTCGAATGGGTAAGTCTTCTTTCATGTCTGATTTATTGTCAGAGTGCAGTGTGACAAACAGCTGCTCCAGGTAAGTCATTCTATGTGTACAAGAGTCAGGCGCGAAGCCAGCATTTTTTTTTTATTTTTCGAGGAGGGGGGCGGGCTGGAGGGGTAAGGTTGCATTCACCTCTGTTAAGTTTCCCATGCTTGATGCATAATAATACAATAATAATACCTTGAGCAGGCTCTCATGGTCTGCCTGAAGGCGTGTGCCATCCTGTACTTGTCTGGAGCGGGCATTCGAAGGATTCCTTTGTTCATAGGCGACGTGCCAGGCATAAAAGGAAGCAGGGCGCCGGCCAGAAATATTTCGCGCGGGGGGGGGGGGGGGGGGGGGTATGTGAAGCTCGGTCAGCCCCCGCTGGATATATGCCACTGACAAGGGTGTCTGCAAACCGCCGGACTTATCATGATGAAAAACGTGAGAGACAGGGTGGGCACGGTAGTGCCTTGTCCAAATCGCTAAAGAACGGTCGGAAAGGACGCCGATTCTTCTCGATGCAGCTGACATGCCCGCGTCTGCTAAACAGTTCAAGGAAAAAAAAAAGAAAAGGAATGCAGATCCAACGCACACTTTTGGAATCTGTGTGAAGCAGTATTTAAGCGCTATGCATCTGTGAATCTCATTCCTGCGTCTTTGGTGAGAAAAAGGAAATTGGCGTGCGCGCAGGTGCTCTCGCGCACACCCATGCTATGCAATGTGTACAAGCATGCGGCAATCCTCCGAAACAGCTAGTTGGCGTAGGCACGGTATAAGCATACATACGCGCGATTGTGGCCCAACAGTTGGAGCATCGGGATGTTGTGGTGGGAGGCCGAGGCTTGAACCCTGCCATCGATCATGTAGTTCGAAGTGTTAGCTATTTGGCATGACAGCTGTCACCAAAGTCAGCAAAGTCTGGGAGGGCGCATAATGGGAAAGCATCACTTTAACACGCTCTTCATTGCAAACGGCGACAAACATGTCGGACGGTTACCATATGTTACTCTAGATAAGACAAATGCCTTCTTTCTTTCTTTTTTTTTTTTTTTACACACTGGTTTGTTTAGGTCTGCCTTAGATGCGGATGAGTAGGCCGTTACGTTCGTGTTGACGGCATGCAAGCGGGCTTTAGCAGGTAATGAACGGTGCAGGAGTCGTTCAGACTTTATCTACAGTGTTCGAAGCAGCTGCGTACCAAGTGCGTAGGCTATTCAGGATGGGAGCATAATTACAAACGGTTTTCTTTTATTTTTATTTTCCCCCGGCTCAAGTGCAGCCATTATATTTAGCCGTCAGGAAGGGAAGAGTGCAGTGGGGGCTTGGCCGGCACACACGGGCAACTATAGCACTGAAACTTCCCGTGCCAACAGCAGTGCCGTAACACACTAGTCTAACAATCAGAAATAGTTTTCAGTTGTGCATGCTGCGATTTTGCTTCAGCTAATTAACCACTTATCTCGAGGCAAATATGTGCAGTTTGGCTTCTGACCCGACTGCATGGGCGCCAGCGTACTGAACGTTGGAGCACCTGTGCTCCTCCTAACACGCATTCAGCCATGGACAGAGCCTGCTTGGACGCATTGAACTAAAGCGAACGCTGATACAGGTGCGCATACGTTATTTTTCAAATGCCATCGCTCGTGCCGACCGTCCCAAGCAGATGGCCCGCTCTCGACTGTCAGCCTCACAGGCTGACAGCCAGCACCGCCTGTATGACAGCCGGCATCAAGACATCCGCTTTTCACCCGAATCTTTGGTTCTCCTGTGGTGCCCATTCCATCGTGTAGGTTTGTCCGAGAAGCTGCTATCCCGGTACATCGGTCCTTACCGTAACGTGCGTCAGGTGACCGATGTCAACTACGAGATCGTTCCCGTCTCTCTGACTGCGCCATCTGCGATCACGTCCAGTGACATAGTACATGTCAACAGTCTCAAAGCCTGCCTGCCTGTCACCCTCCCTCTGATCAAGTCTAGCTGCACCGAAAGTGTGCTTCCTCTGCCGGGGGTAATGCTACGCGTCTACTAAAGGCAAAACGAAAGAGTCATCACTGGGAAAAGATGCCAAAGATAACGGTTTCCTTCTACATGTGAGCTGTTCCAAGCCTTGCATCTCAGTGCAAATACACCCGGTACATAATTGCACCCTGTGTTTTCTTTCCATAAGAATATTTTCATGGCCTCTCTAGCAGACGGTACCGGCATATTTTAGTTGCACATGCAAGCTGCCGCAGTGCCTCGTGGCCATCGCTGGTTTCCCCTATGTCTCAGCAGCAATTAAGTTGCATTTTTGGCACAGTATGTGCCCAAGAGACACCATTGAAGGGCTATTAACGAGTGTTAAAGGTAAAAGAAAATAACTTAAGTCGTTTTGGCGACAGCTCGTGGAAGACTGTGTTGACAAGTATTCCAATTGTCGCATGTACTACTGGCGACAAAAGCTTACTGGACTCTGAGTCAGAAAAAAGCTAAATATTTACGCAAGTTCCCTGGGCACTCAGCCTTCTTCAAGTCCTTTTCCTAGCATGTGTGATCAAATGGCATAGTGTTGTACAGTTATACTGGCTGCAGGCACAAACTAAACCAAAACTTTATTGTGGAACCCAAGCCCCCCTGCTTCTTTTTGGAAATATGCTGCACCACCAGTTTAGACACATGACTTGGTCTTGGCATATACGTGGCACAAAAAAATTATCACGTTAACAATTTTGAGCTTGTCACTGAGACCCTCCCTCCAAAACGTTCCAACATTTGTTTCATCCCCTCCGTTTCCCCCTTGATCCAAATTCAAGAAGTGGGCCGACAGATGGAGCAGCGCAATGTGGTATAAAAGTTACAAACAGCGATAAGGTACCTCAGAAAGGCTCGCCAATGTTTTGATAGAAGGACCTATCTTCGTCCAAAGGTGGCCTTATCATCATCGAGGATGACAAAGCCACCTTTAGCGAAGATAGGTCTTCCTACCGAAATGTTGGCCAGCCTTTCTGAGGCACCTTATCCCTACTTGTAGCTTTTATACCACAGTTTTCGCCCTTGATGCCACTCTGGACATGCCTCTTGTCAGGGCACTGCAAAACTGCCTCCAAGATGTAGTGCACCACACATTGCTGAAATGTTTACGTACATACAGCAAACAGTTCTCATTTTTGAAAAGATAAATGTATTTCCACATAAACATTTCCTACTGCATAGCAAACAAATCCTTTTACTTCCAAGAATGCCTGCCATAAAACAGTTACAATGCATCCATGTGCATTGTGAGAAAAAAAAAAAAAGAGAAAAGTCCTTAAAGCTATATAAAATGACTACGACACTTCCACTGTATACTTCCAATGTTCACAACACAACAACCACATGTCTGAGAAATCGCACAGGGAAACAGTAGCACAGAACTGGATAAATCAGAAATAAGTCCGCACTAAGACCACCCAATCCTCACAGCACAAAACCCAATGCAAGAATGACCTACTGCCATGAGTGGTACTGACTAGGAAAGTTTAGCGATGCCATCTTGACATCATGCAACCGAAATAATATAAAGTGCATCACATGTGGGTTCAAAGGCTATGGCGTCCTGCTGCCGAGCGCAAGGTCACTGATTCGTGATATGACTGAAGTGGCCACATTGCGATGTGGGAGGACTGCAAGGAGACTTATGTACAGCCACCCAAAGATACAGTATCACCTGAGCGTCGACTGTGTGGCGTGTCACCAGCCTTGTGGCAGCTAAGGGTGGCAAAAATTGCGACAGTACGTGTGAACAAGCAAGGCGATTTCCAGTTCGAGTGCCATCTGCTGGCCTGTTTGCTTGAAGAGTAATCCTTGCTGCTACAAAGCCAGCGACATGCTCTGCGGTGGCTGCTCATGTGATATTATAAAATTTTTGGAAGGCTGTCTTGTGCTTTGGAAGCATGTTAAAAAATTCCAGGTGGTCAAAATTATTCCAGAGCCTCCCACAATGGCATCTCGCTTATACTATGAGATGACCCATCAATCAATCACATTCATTTTGCCTCAAAGATAAATAAGGTCGTGATGTTAAAAATTTCCATGCAGTCCTTATCTAATGTGATGGCCTCAAAGTCTGCACAGCTTGTAAGCAGAGGACTATGCGACAGCCTGGGACAGTGGGCCCAGCCCCCTCATTTCTACGTACACGTTCAATACTTGAGTTCATGACAATCAGGCCTGGCATTACTCAATGTACCTCTCAAAGTCACATGCCACAACCTATAATTATTTCACCAGGTTCAGTCATTCTTTGCACTACAGACACAGCTTTCTTGCTTTAAAAGAAAGAAAGACAAACAAGCATTTGCTGCAGTTCTCGTTACTAGCATCAGTAAAAGTTGGAAGCCCTGTTATTGGAAGCACAGTTATGTTTTACAATGTGGCCTTCATGCAGGCAGGAGGCACAAACAAGTACAACGGTCATTGTACTTGAGTACAGACAGATATGTCAGATGTGTCAGAGTACAGATGTGTCATTGCGTCACCAGTCACTCGATTGCTGCAGTACAAATACGCATAGTATGGTATAAGAGCTAGCAATCAGCCCCATCATCTTATGTCCATGACTGATGAAATCTCACTGTGTGTTATGATGCCACCACAAAAAGTCAACATGGAACATAATAGGCTTGTGTGTAGGCCGTCTACTACACAGAAAGTATAGTAATCACGGTGGAATTGCGGTAGGCGTGAATTTAAACTTACTGACAGAGAATGGCAACAGCAATACTGGTGCCTGAGAGAAAACAGGGCAGCAGAAGTCAAAATATATATTTACAAAACTTTTATGTTTGAGCTGCTCTACAAATAGCCTTTGACTGTATTTTCTTAACCTAAATATGAAAGTAACTAACTTAAAACTCGCATGTCAATGTGTTAAGGAGTGAGCAAGAAGTGCTAACAAGAATTTGATAAAAAGCAGTAACTTGGGGCATATGGTAACATGGTCCCGAAAATATAGAGCACAAATATAGTATGTACATGGTACAGAGTCATTCAGAAAATATTACAAGCGTAATGTGAAACTGCACTACTCCTTCCCCATTGTCAGTGGCTTTCCCGCCTAAGCAATAAAAAGAAAGCTCCTGTTTATTGTCAGAAATTTATCTCTTGTTCAAAGGCTCAAACTATACAAACCATAATTTGATACATCATAATGTTATTACTCTAACAGCCACACCACAATCAGATAAACACTTTAAAAAAGGGGGTTGCCATCTAGCAATTATGGCTTCTTCCCAGTTACCACCTGGAATCATAGCACTAATGTATGCATAGCACAGAAGGCTGGTGGTCATACCATGTGCGCTGCAATAGCCCTAGGATGGGACATTGCAGCATCTATATTCAGGCTGTGGTTTCACAAGTGCCTAATGCTATATCTAAATGAACACCTTCATATTTAGGACTAACGCAAAAAACTGTACAGAAAGAAACAATAAAAGACAGGACACTGTCCTGCCCTGTTCTCTCTTTGTGTACTGTCCTTTATGCATATGTCATAAACAAAAATACATCACCCTAGCTTGCGACTGTTCAGTTCAATACTATTAAACATCAAATTAATCCAGTTTAAATGAGCCTTGAATTACCGAACATTCTGACAACTGATGCACCACAGGCAAGAAATACTAATGACATAACAGCCTGCCACTGGCAATAAACAAGGCCAATAAACTGAACTGATACTTATACTCCTGTTTTTGAGGTACTATATCAAAGTTAGCCACAAACATGACCTAGTGAGAAACTTGAGTTTCTGGCCACTTATCTCTGCTCTGCAAAGCCACCAACTTGAACTGACCAAATTAACCAAAAGGGCTGTTCGAATTAACCAGCTTCAAATTACTTTCAAAGTACAGTGGACCAACTAAATTTTAAGAGCGATTTGAATTATTTAGAATATTGAATTATTGTGGGCGAACTGTTCTAATAATGATGCAGCTGGGCCAAACTGTAGTATGGAAGCATCCGTGCTGTATATATCACACTTTTTGAGCCATGCAGCCACCAGTATTTGGCTTTAGTCACTTATTGTGTTAACTGTAGCTGCAAATCGGCTTAGCTGACTAGCAGGGAAAGCTTACAGCTGCATTACTTTTGTCAATTTTTCCTATGGATTGCACCAGTGACCACAGCTATGAAGGAACACAGATGGAGTGAGGGAAAACAAAAGAAGGGTGAACAAACAGCCAAGTGAGACACAGGAAAATAAAAGCAGTTACATGGACAAAACTCAGGGGTACAGCCTCTCCATAACCCAGCCAGGCACAGCCAGTTGTGCCGCCCCCGATGGGCTGCCCTTTTGAAATACAATGCGGTCGTGCAGACGTGAAGAGTGTCCCTGCCAGAACTCCATGCGCGATGGGACCAGGCAGTAACCTCCCCTATAAAAGGCCAGCACCGCAGCCACAGTTAATTATGGCTAAAGACAAAAGATTTCAGTAGTCTCTTTTTTTTCCAAATGTTAACATTCAGCTCCCTACGTCACAAGCAAAGTAGTACAGCTCGTTGTCCAAGCAAATATTACAAAGTGCTGACTCTACATGCAAGTGCTCAGTGCATATTGTACAGTAAAAGCTTGTTAATTCGAACCGCAAGGCGAAGCCGCTTCAGTTCGAATTAACGAAAGTTCGAACTAACGAAAGTGAAAGAGAACAACAGTACATTGCGATTTTGAAGCAGTAGGGCATGTCAGAAATTTAATGCTTGAAAAGATCCGTGGTCGTAGTCCGCCTTTTTTCCTTGAAGGCGAAAGCTACCACTTGAAATTATGTCCTCATCTTTCAGTGCACCACACACCTCTGCACCCTCGTCCATGTCGACATAGTCAGCAAAGAAGATTTGCAAAGCCCCCGAGATTCGCAACGGGCAAGAAGTCTCGGAGGTCAACGTAGAACGGAGAGAAGGCAGCCGCCGCTGCCTTCTGGCCGACACCGCGGCGGTTATATTTTTCCAGATTTTGCCTTCTCTCGCCGTTCTCTCCGTTCCGGAGGTGACGCAGCCTAGTGTGCAGGCCGTATGCACGTTTCTCTGGCCGTGTGCCACGCGCCAAGCCGCTTGCACTATGGCGCGTAGTTCGAATGATCCGTGGCGGAACCTTCTCGCGTTCGAATTAACGGGCTTTTTTATGCATAGACTTCTGTGGAGCTTGGTCGGACCAAATCATACAGTTCGAATTATCCATAAATTCGAATTTTTGAAGTTCGAATTAACAAGCTTTCACTGTATTGTTAACAAAATAAGCAATACCTTCCACTGGATATATATATATATATATATATATATATATATATATATATATATATATATATATATATATATATATATATATATATAAAGCCGTACCACAGTAATGCTGGCATGTCTTACGTTAAATGGTTGCATAACAGTGAGGAAAATGGTTGATTACAGAGTGCAATTGTCGAAATTCAGGCACGTATAAAAACACACAACCTGAATGCTGATAACTAAACTCGCCATGTTGCTCTCCTAAAATCAGGATTATGTACAATCCTTGCTCATAAGTGCTGATCTAAAACACTATGTGCAGTTAAAATGACAGGAGGATACCATTTTGTGAGCAACGAAAGACATGATCCAATTTGTTTAGGGATACATTGCAATTGACAGCCACACAAGTCAAGTGCAACATTAAATGCAGCAAACATGGGCGTCATATGCCTATTGCAGTAAAACACATTGTGGGGCTAGTTGGTGCATAGCTTTCAATAGGTGAAGCGCCAAAAGTGACGGCACACAAGAAGAAATACAGACTCTATACAGTCTGTATTATATTTATATTATATACATTATTATATTATATTATTATATTATATTATATTATATTATATTATATTACATTATATTATATTATACAGTCTGTATTTCTTCTTGTGTGCCGTCACTTTTGGCGCTTCACCTATTGAAATGCCTACTGATTGTCGAGGTCCAGCCTTGTTGTTAAGACAGGATCAAACCTTGAAGTGTAAAAATGAGTGCAGACTATCTTTTCATCTGAGTCATACTTTGTGCTTACAAGTTTAATCATATATTTCGTGAGAGGAATAAAGAAAAAGGCAGGGAGGTAAGGGAAAATAATGCAACTAGTCTAAGCAAAGTGGGGTGGTCACTATTTCTTAATGAAGTATGCTTGGCCAGTTGGATTATTACCCCATGACTTCAGGAATGTGTAAACTGAAACAGCATTCAAAATGTTGCAGATGCATTAATTTGCTTAGGTTAATGAGCTGATTAATGTTTATAAATCTTCACATTTCTACAAACTTTTAGACATTCCAATCCTTAGCTGTGTTGTTCAGCAAAACTGAACAATGAAAAACAGCAGTGTCTCTTCAGCTGCATTTTCAGAAAGTGCTTGTTCACTAATTATCCTGACATTTTAGCCACTTGCTATCATGTAATGCTCACCACCAAGATGGCTTTGGAACTTCCTTGCTTGAATCCTTGTACTCCTCCTCCAAGGCTTTGAACTTAGCCTCAAGAGCCTGGAAGATTAACAGGCATGTTAATTAACAGGCATGTGATTATTAAGTGCCATGTTAATAATCAGTTACATATTGCTTCAAGTACAGTGATGCCACCTACAGAGCTTTGGCTGTTTCGTCTGCTCCTTAATCTTCTGTCCCATTTTTATGTTGTTTGCCATACTATAAAATCATACCAACAAGTCCAGCTAACAACCAGTTTGCTGTTTTATAAGTTTTTGCTGACAAGTGCACCAGTGTTATTCCATACAGTTAATGTAAAGAAATTGTCAAGAACCTCACATGCAATATAGAAGTGATATTTAACAATAACGCTATCCTTACAACTATGCTGATATAAATGAGTAACACATCACACGGTGAATTTGCCAAAAATTAAACTAGGCTGCAAGCTGAAATTTTAAATGGTTAAAGATACAACCACTCTTGTTCAAATAATTAACCCAGGGCCACTGGTGCTGCAATATAATCCTTTTTAGGTCTCAAAAAGAACTTGTTCTTGGGCAAGTTGGTGCCTAGGTTCGCTATACATTACTGTGCTTTGAGAAACTTATGGAACATGAATAACAGACAAATGGCACTTGTTTATCTAATTTTATCTGTTTCATGATTGTTTGGTTGCACCAAGCAGAACGATATATGGAAATCCTTTCTAGGAGGCACAGCAGGCATGCTTCTGCAAAACAGCACAGTACAATCCACTTATTCTATGGTGCATCATTTGATATGGCACAAGCTTTAGGTTCCTGAAATTTACCTGACAAATGTCACATGTAATGATAATTACAACATGTATATGTCCTTCACATATCAGAGCTAGGTAGTTGCAATTTTAGCAAGTCAACACAAATTTAAAAGAGAAACGCTCCTTGCAGCATACAAGGGAACAGGTCTAAAAGTTAGTTCTAGTGCCCTTAGATGCTCAGATATCTTTAAGTGTTCTGAAGTCACAGCATGTGTCACAACATCTGTCACTTAGATGTATGTAGGGCTTGCTTTGGTACTTTCAGTGCTGCAAAGACTTCAGAGCAGTACCTATCAAACATTGTTCTCCAATTAAGAGAAAATCAGACATCCACCCGTTCATAGCAATTGCTACGAACGGGTGGATGTCTCTCTTTTTATTGGTCTAGTGGTCTCTCCCTTTATTGGTTTAGTGGTCTTTCTCTTTATTAATTACTTCTCTCCACCTTGCGGGTTTCCACAAAACTATTACGTCAAATTGGTCTCTTAAGTCTCTAAACCACTAAGAGCCCTTTGGAGTGTCTAATGGTGCTCTGCAGGGACCGGTTTTGAGATGCGCGCCACTGTTAAGAGGAAGCTTTAGCTCGCGCCCAACTCCGACGTGGCCTATTCAAATACGTGTAAAACGCAAAAACGTTTTTATGAGATAACCCCTGGATCGATTTTAATGAAATTTGTTGCATTTGAGAGAGAAAGTTAAATTCTAGTGACTGTTGGAAGCGGAATTTCGAATTAGAGTTTAAATTTTGTTACAAGAATTTACAAAAATTCGGAAGTTTGAAAAAAATAGAAGCACAAAGTTTAAAAATTCATAGCTCTGCATCAAGAACAGATAGCGCGGTTCTGTGAACGCCATCCATTAGATAATTGAAAGCAGACAAATTCAATATGTCATTTTACATCTTACGTGAATTTGTTACGTTGTTTACAAGGGTTTTGCAAAAGCTGTATTTCCATGTTATTAAATTTTTTGAGATTCATGTATAACATCAATTTTGTCCGCTTTGGATGTACTATTGGATGCATTTCACAGAATTATATTATCATTTTTCGTTGATGACTTACAGAGTTGTAAACGTGATAGTTTCGTTTTCTGAAAATTTTACATTTTCGCCAATTTTTCATAAAAAATTTACAACCTAAATCGAAAATTCGAAACCAACAGTCACTAGATTTTAAGTTTTTGTTGTAAATGCAACAAACGTCATCAAATTTGGTGCAGTTGTTGCCGAGAAAAACGAATTCTCCTTTTACATGTATTTAGATACGAGCACCGAAGCTAACGCTTCCCCTTAAGCATCAGCTATCAAAAAATTGAGGACAAAGTCTGAAGGGATATTTGTGTCTGCGTGGAATTGTACACTTTATTGTACACTGCTACAGTCTCGAATGTTGAAAATGTGAAATTCTATTGCCACACTCTACGAGTCTCAAAATAGTGTCACAGCAGGTCATGTTCATCGCTGGAGTACTTTGGATTAAAATGCACATGCTTGAAAAATTGTGTATTCTGCAAGCTAGAGTGTTGCATGCTTGGACGGCTTTGGCAACTAATGACTCATATTGCAAGTGGGAGCTCATGGCAAGTAGGTGCTTGTATCAGCTCCATAGTCTACGCAATTCACGCAAGAGGCCATACGCAGCCAGCAGAAGCCTGCAGAAAAATTAAAAACACGTTCAGGCTACTCACAGCCCGGGATTCCAAAGGTTCACTTTGTGTGGACGCAACAGCAGCCAGCTGCGTCAAACGCGGTCTGCTGTGGAAGTAGCGCTCGGACACCTCTTCAGACACCTTCTCAACCGTGCCTTCTATGCGAACCTGGGGCAGAGGGAGTATGTAACAGCACCTTAAGCATGGCAGCCAGTGCAGAAGTTCATATTCTGGTACTTTGTGGCACTGGCCTTCTGAAACTGATTTAGTAGTCTTCACTTGCTTCCCCTGTTAGAAACACCTACACTTGTTTAACTATCCAGCTTTTTCAATCGTCATGGCAGGCCTGCAGAAAGCAGGAAACCACTTTGAAACATATATTATTGCAGCATTCAGCTTGTTCTTCTAACAGCCCTAGAGCATATGCTCATCCTACAGGGAAAGGCTGCTGATACTAAACTCTGTGCCAGAGCTGCCCAGCCATGTCATGACCGTGTAAAATTATCGTGTAATCATGACAATGATAAAATAACAGAAGGCACCCACATCCATAAAGAGTGAGCACTAAAAGCAGCAATTGCTCACGGTGAACCAATCGTGGTTCATGGTACAATTCACAAGACCGTCTTAAAAAAGCAACAAGGTCATGTGTGTGTGAGAAGTGCAGTAATGCATCAGCCTAAGAGACGGATGGGGTATCTCATGATATCATCCTAGGCTTGCGACGATACTGTTTGGTGAAAGCTTATTCAAGTAAATGCAGTCACCAATCCAGCAACATTAAAGACTGCAGCAAAACAGTTCATCATATATGTGTAGCTTATGAAAGGTGCACAGGCATGACAAACATGTCCATACTATATTCTCAAAAACAAAAAGGGGGAAGCAGGTGCAGACTACTGATGATGCAGAAAAGGGTTTAAACAAGTTAAATAAGGGAAACCCATGCTTTTAAAGGAACCCCAAAGGAATGCTACTAAGTTAGCCTAGATTAATAAATTACACTTATAAGACACCAAAAACCTCAGTATTATTACCATGCAATGGAGAGTTGGTAAGCAAGAAAAGGCGCAAGAATGAAAGATGGTGGGCGATGGCAACTTGGCCTTTCCACACTAGCTGCCCTTGATGTCATGACTTTGGACAATGATGTCATGTGTTTGGATGTCATGAGTCTGCCTGAAGCTAATCAATATTTTGTCAATAAAGAATTATGCTGCATTCTTAAGAAACCAAAGACCCAACTAGATAAGTTATCTAGACTGTGTTAGCACAGATATGACCCAAATACACAAAGATACTTCGTAATTTCTGATGTAACACTGACATATTGGCACTGCAGTTTGTGCGCGGAATTCAAGTGAAGCTTTGAGCTTCGTTCTCTCCTCTAGAAATCAATCCTTTTCCTCCTAATGAATGGAGACAATGTCTTCAAAGAATGCTTCTGGATCCTACACTGATTTAGTGTCACCCTTAAGTATCCTTGTAAGATAAACAAGCAATGTTATGGATCTGACCATACTGGCACATAAAACTTCTGTAAAAATTTTAGCCATATACCATCTGACAAAAACAGAAATAGACTAAAACATCCAAAGTGGGCAACAGTTTTCCAAAGCAGGTCTTTTCTTTCAATCAACTTTTAAATTAAATGCTGGGGTTATACGTGCCAAAACTATGCGCCGATTATGAGGCATGCTGTAGTAGAGGACTGCGGATTAATTTTGACCATCTGGGAGGCTAACATTAAGAAATCAAGACTTACCTGCCGGTAGTGCCTGTCCCAGTAAAACAGCAAACATGCATTTGGATTTTCTTGCTGAAATACAGTTTAGAGAACTTCGTGATTATGAAGGCCCACAAACGAAGGGTTTACAGCACCGGACTTACCAGCTCTCTTCCCTTGCGGCTCTCATAGTTTGTAAAGAATACGAAGCCATCTTTTCCGAAGCCTTTCAAGAGAACCATTCGGGATGAAGGGAATCCTGATCTGCAAAGAATGAGTGAAACAGTTTGAAGCAGCACTGCCACGTCCAAGGGATGGAAATCACCGTAGAGACTTGCATAAGGCTGCACCCACGTAAGGGCTGCTGCCCAAAATTATGAGGAAAAAAAAACTTCTATCCGAGAAGTAATCGCATTCAGTGCCCCAATGCGGCACACGTGCATTAGCAAATTTTCGTGCACTGCGCACTTCCACATACCCATACTAGATGGCGAGAGCTGTGCATTGACCTCTGATGCAATGGTAAATTCGAGGATCCAATATGTGCAGTAGTTGCCAGCTGTGCCGACACCATTTTGATGAAGGTTTGGCCCTATGTAAGGGCCGCACTTCGTCAAAATTGGGAAAATGAGTATGGGCCTTACACGAGTCTATGCAGTACTTTAGTAAGGAGAGGAATGAGGCTAGTTGGTACGACATTGCAATATCTACTATGTATAGTGAATAAACATGCAGAAACAAAAGAGCACACACGCACAGAACTGTACTTCATCATCTCCTATGTCTCCTTTGTTCTTACGGCACAAACAAGCTATCATGGCACAAACTTGCTTTGTCTTCTGTATCAAAGTAGCCAGTGGCATAGCCAGAAATTTGTTTGGGGAGGGCCTCTACCCGACAACTACCGCTCCTCCCCCTCCTTCACCTCTCTCTCTCTCTCTCTCTCTCTCTCTCTCTCTCTCTCTCTCTCTCTCTCTCTCTCTCTCTCTCTCTCTCTCTCTCTCTCTCTCATATATATATATATATATATATATATATATATATATATATATATATATATATATATATATATATATATATATATATATAGACACACACACACAAACACACACACACACACACATGGAGCTTGTGCATCATGCAAATACAAACTCCTGGCACTCCCTGGACAAGAATGCTTTAACAATGAGGATGCACATTTTTGGGTTGCCAAAACAACATTCTGCCTAACTTCTGACAAAAGTTCTTCGTTGCTAATGTGCACAGCCACTTCGCATCAAATTATGCTATCATTCTTGTGCTATTTTTAAACATGATGATTAAAAAAACGAATTTCGTTTACAAATTGATGCATTTATATAATGTATGTCGATGACTTAGCTGGTACATGACTTGGAAAAATGAACAGCGCTAGAAACGGGACCAAACAAAAACAAGACAGCACACTATTGTGTGTATTCTTGTTTGCAGGCCAGACTTGTTGCAGCCCAGGTAACAATGGAGACCAATGTTGCTTTCCAGCCATTTCAGTGAGTGGTACGGCCACGGCACCATACGAAAGAGGGCAGGCACTATTTTGCAGGCTGCCTATCACTCAATTACACTTCGGCATTGTGGGCATGTTATATTATTTTAGATTTAAAAAAATATATGAATGATGCTTTGCGCTAGAACTTCCGATAGTATCACATGATGTAAGTGTCACTAACTTTCGGTGATCTGCTGCCTGACTTGTTTGAAGAGATGTTTGGACGTAACTTGCAATAATGGTGTTGTAGTCATCACCCAATGCATACTGTTGTTTGATCACACTCATGCAGAAAGTCCAAAGCAGGAGTACTTTTGTTTAGAAGCCTTTGTGAAAATTACGGCATCTGTAGTTCACAGTAAAATAAGGGCCAGTAGCTCCGAGAGATTTGAAAGCGTCATGTCTCCTGACCCCTTTCTATTCTGAAAATTGTTTAGTTAGGATGGGCTTTCTGCAGTGACCAGCATGTGTTATGACGGGATAGGCGAGCCTCAGCTAGGCAACTGGCCACGGCTGCCTGGAGTTGAGCGCTCAGGCACTGACGAGAAGGACGCTCTCCCTATGTTCATAACTATCCGCCAACTTCATTCTTGATGCCTTTTATGTGCATTCCCCCCTCCCCATATCTGTCACCACACTCCCCTTCTAAATATAATTTTCTGTTGGTCACTGTAACACTAACAATCACTAGGTTGTTGAATGGCGTGGCGGCCGCTAACATTCCTATATTTCTGATTCTGCTTGAACTTTGAGGCCATTCACCTACCTGCCCTTCCACCTGTTTGCTGTGGTTGTTTCACAGTTTTTCTGGCCCAACAGCCCCGTCGTTGATGTATTTTACCATGCGCAAATTAGCGTTCTGTAGGTCTTTCTGTCTTGTCGTCTTGTTTTTTGCTACCCTGTGTTCATTCTTAACAGCGCGTACAAAGTAGCCTAACAGCAAGCTCTTCTCAAGTTTATTAACATAATGAAACTGAGAGACAAGGGAAGAGAAAGAAGAAATAAAAAGGGGAAGGGTGGAGGATGCTTATTATGTGCATTCTAGACAAGCAAGTCGCATTATTTTCAGAATGCTTTTCTTCTGTGCAGCATGGTTGACAATTCAGTCAAGTACCAGAAATGAGAAGCTCTTCGTCAAGAAGGCCTCGTGGGGAACAACAATACCCCCAAGTTTTATGAACATTCTCGTCCTGTCTTTATCTGTTTGCAGAATTTTTAACCGCTGATCCCCTCTGAGCAATTATGGTTAACATGATCCAGAATTAGGTAGAGGCACACCATGAGTGGGACTGCCACTAGCCCTCATCTTTCTTTCAGATTCAAGCTTTCCCTTTCATCTATGTCGCTCTTTCAGAGCCCACCTCCTGAAACTTTCTATTCAGTGGAAAAGATGCGAAGGGGGTTCGTCAGAATTTGGGGGCAGGGGTCGACCCCCCCCAACCTCCCCCTCCCCTCCTCCCTCCTGGCTATGTCAGTGAGAGTAGCACGCACGCAACTGAACATTTCACTTGCTCTCATTTGAAGAGAGAATTTATTTGTAGGAATGGCAGATAGATCAGTCCGGCCCAGCATGTTCTAACCTGTTACTTTGTAATGGGGTATTGTGAAAAGAGAATAGGGAACAAATGCATTCAAGAGGCATATGTAAAGCGAAGTGCGTCTGAATGTAAAGTGCACACAATCTTTAGGTCGAAAAAAAAAATTCTGAGGATGTGGGTTCAGTTACCACTGGCATCAAGTTGGTCTGTGTCCACTTTCATTTCTCCATAACTTATCATTTCTGCATTTAAATAAAAACATCAAATATTTTCCTGTATGCTTTCATTGGCTTCCATATCTGTTGACATCATATAATTGTGACTAGAAAACATCAGGCCCCTTTGTTCACCCCCTTCTTCATTTTCGTTGAAGAAATTAATTAACTCAAGTTCATTCCATTTTATGCAAGCAGCTAAGAATTAAGGCCACATGCCACACTTAATAGGCATGATGCTGCCGTGCACTCACAAAGTCAACACTGCATTTTCAGGTGACAAAAAATCAGCAAAGTTTGTCGATACATCTGGCGCTGAAATCATTTAGTGCAATAGCAGCAGGTTTTCACGACTGAGATGGTTACTCTCTGAAGGACTTTGCAACACACATAATTACATCCTCATTTTGGAGGCCTTTTGTGGCCTCCGAAAGGCATAGATGCCACAACAGTCATGATTCTGTGTAGAGTGCAAAACCTCCCACAAATGACCAAGCATGAATGATGTGCAGCAGCACAGTGTTAGCATGCTTGGTACAATCATATGCAATGCCAATGTGTTGCAACAATTTCAGTGTTACACCCCGAATAAAACAACTGAATATTGCGTGCTCTTCTTTAAGCAGGTCTGTGTTCTTTAGACATACTTATGAGTTGACTTATATGTGCAAGTGTTATGTCATTATTTACCGTTTCATTATGCAGAACAGAGATGTGCTCTCTGGTACTACTTTGCTTTTAAAAATGTTGCTCTATGTATGCCAGTTTTCAGGGCCATGGAGCACCTGTAGTGCGAGCAATACAGTTTCAGTGGTGAGCCCGTTAAATTTTCTGAATAATTAGGATGTGGGGGTAGCCTAACAATATAACCATGACTGTTGTTGATGGCTGACATAAAGTCGATGGACGGACAGACACAGCAAACACACTTTCAAGCTTGTTGTTTTCATGGTTTCCACATTGTACATTAGCAAGGTTTGATGTGGAAATGTTTCCTTAGGTATATAAAGAAAGGAGCATCTCTTGTTGTCATTTTTTTTACGTAGTAAAACGCCTTCGAATGGCAGAATCATTTAATGGTTTCTGAAAAAGCCCACATTTTCTTGTCAGCCTCCAACACAACACCAGATATTTGAGCTGTGCCCCTTCACCACTAAAATAAACACTGGTAATATAACCAGGGGCATTAACAAGACTGAACCTGATAGTTAATGTTTCTACAGGCACAATTCATGTCAGTATGATCAGTAATGTGAAGCTGTGTGGACAGTGATGAACCTTGGTGCTGCAGCTGCGAGATTTCTGTTGCAGTATCATGCCGCTTGCTCATCCGACATAGCGTAGCAGACTTTCCCCTCATTCTATGCCATGATTATATGGACAGTCTTAACACCCCCAGCACGGCCGGTCCTGTGAGCAGTACCTTATCTTTTCTCTATGGGATAGCGGTGAGAGCAGCGAAAATGATGCAGTTAAATGTGCACTGAATTTATTCGAGACAATATACATCACATACTGAAAGTAAAACAACTCTATGCAAGCCCAACAAGAGACTCTTCCGTTTTAAACGGTTTGTGGGAGCTACACAGCAAACGCTATGCTATCAACAAGCTATCAACTTGCGATCACGTGACGCAAGCAAGGTGCGATAGTGTGCATCACCAAAACGGTGGTACCTCAGATCTCACGCAGCGTGGCTACTCAAATACTCACTTTGTAGTCGTGGCAAGTGTGACAGCGTTTGGTTCGAACATGAAACCCGAATCTTTAACTTCGTTAAACCACGACTCGAACAGCTCGATAGGATCCCGAGTGGGCAAGTCCTTTTCTAGAAGCGTCCCAGACACGTACGGCTTCCTCATATCTGAAACAATGCACATTTCACTCGAATCAAGACTTTCATCGGGAGACAGATTACTAAAGTACCTGCGAGCTGCACAGACGTCATGTTCGACGGTTGGTCTGGTCGCCTCTGAAATGTTCTCAGCAGCTGCTTCAACGGAAGTCGAGGAATTCGCATCCTATGAAGCCGCCTGCATCATCGCGTGATCCGACCTTGTGATGCGTTTTAAAAGCAATTTAATGGCTTGATTAGCCGCGCCCGAGCTACGCAACAATGATGTGAAGCAGGCCGCACGCGCGGCGAGAGTGAAAACAGCTGACTATGGTTTAATGTTTACAACGTGTTGCGAATGGTGCGGATTACCATTCAAAGACTAAACAAAACACGCAAGAAAAGATTGGAAAATGATGATGAAATATTTAAAAATATAAAGGCCATAAAAACTACAACTTAGCACTGAGATTTTTTTGTAAAGAGAGCAGTTTAAGTTGATAATCTCGTATTAGGTCGTTCGGTTTCATCGACAATTTAGGATGGGCAGTACGTGAATGCGTGTGCTCACTGCGCAGTTACGAGCAATTTCTTTTTCTTCATCTACTTATCGACCATCGATTGTATGCCCAGCCAAGGATGTCCAACCTGTTTCAAAACGAAAGAACGCACATGTCCGATCATCATCAGCAGGAAACGAAATGTAGCTAAATCATGGCTAAATCCACGAAAGGTCTCGAAACAGCCAACGACAGCCATTTTCCTTGCGAGAGGCGTGCATGTGCCCTTGCGTGCGCGTCGGGCCGCGGTCACCGTAGTAGTGGGCATAATCGCGTGCACGTTTATCTTGTGCTTCCTCGTTGCATCGTAAAATAATGTTTTCCCTTGGGCAAGCTCCGTCGTACGCGCCGCGCAACGATGGGACGTTTTCAGGTCTAATGAAGGCCCTGTACAATGATCCGTTCAAATGGCAAGTTATCAAGAGCTGGTCCATGTTCTGTTTTGGCATCTACCTCGCTAAAGAATTCGCGGGTGTCGACCTCATGGCCCCGTCGCCGGCATTATAAGGACGCCCGCTTATGGAGTGGATGTCGCCCATTTTCTAACTAGCACGTAAGTTTAAGAAGTGCATTTATAGATCAGTATTGTAGTGTTAATGTCATGGTTGCTTAATTGCCGCTTATTTTTTCAGAAACAGCTGCACGGTTTCCACGAGCACGGCTGTCGACTGAGCCTTTGGAACTGAAGTCATCCCGAATTATAATGAATGCGTTGCAATGGATCACTTAGCGGGACCACGATGTCCATTGGCGTTCATTCGTTCATGACACATCCGAAATAAAACTATTCTGCATTTTGCTGCGGCCATCAGTTGTATTTGTTCTGTTTTCGCATGTCAGTGTGAAAAATGTGCGCAGTAGCTTGCTGAAACAACGAATGCAAAAAATGAATAAATCTGCGTTTCCATCAACGCGTACATGTACGATACATAAAAACAGCGTTTGAAAGCTTGCAGTGCGGTAGGTTCACGGAGAGGCATTCGTCTATATAATTTGCCGTGCGAATCGACGGATCATCCTGTCATTGCCTTTCCTAATATAAATAAAGGGGCACGCAGTTCAATGGAATATGGAACTGCTACAAACATACAAAGGAACACGGATATCGCGTCAGTCAAGTGAGGTCACGTGACGTCCGCGCATGGCGTCGGCTTCGGTTTGCGACAGTTTTTGTCAAAAGGGAAACTTCTTTCGTGTTTTTCTTCGTTTGTGCGCGTTTGAACCCGAGTTGGCGCGTAAGTGAGGGTGAGTACAACGAAAACATTTACGCGCGGCGTGTGTGGCGTTACTTGACAGCTTGACAGCCTCGCTGACGCCAGTGCGACGACTGCGTGCATGACGCTGTTTGGTGCTCCGTCATGTAGGCTTAACGCGTTTTCTTTCAGATTTCCTTGTTTAGAGCCGCTTTTACCGATCCGGCAATAATTAAGAATGCTGGAGACGTGGTGCTTTAGCCTTACAGGCCTCTTAAAGCGATGTGCTGTGGAAGACGACTTGGGTACTTCTCGAGCCAACTAGCGTGCGGCACTACTGCGGGATGCTCGCACTGTTAACTTTTTGACTGCAATACTGCGTTAGTAACCACTTGTTGCACAATTAGAGTTGCCGAGGTGACTATTAATAAATAAGTTATACTCATGTAATGTGCGACCCACACATGACAAGCCCTTAAGGGCCTTTGTCGCCTCAACGGTCGTTTAACTCCCGCCATGAGTATTGACATCGAAAAGAGCGCTGTCAATCAACGGTTGACTATGCATGAATGTAGGGCTCACTGTCATTGCTTTCAATTTTAACGCTGCTTAACCGTTGTCGATTCGTACACAAAACCACTGGGCACGCCGTGTGCTTCGGTATTTGAAAGAGTGCTTAAAAGGCGCTTGTATTCTTTTCTTTCTTTCCTTTTGTTGCAATGTTTGCGATGTCATAACGACCAATAGCTGAAGAGCGTGGGGACATTTGCGCTCAATATCGCAGTGACGGAGCTGGCGGGCCAGCCCCCGCCGGTTCAACTACTGGAAGTGTGCTTATTGATTTTGGCCTTTTCGTACGCAGAATAATGAATTGACAAGATGCAGGGAGCGGGGCGGAAGAAATTGGTCGAGCTTAACCCCCATCTGACCTGTGTCCTATGCGGCGGCTACTTCGTTGATGCGACCACCATCATTGAATGTTTACACTCATGTAAGTTGCGTGCAGCACGTTACAGATTTTCTTTTTCTTTGTATGATGGATGCACTGTACATTATCGCTAAAAAGTACACACCGGCATTTTTTTTTTTTTACCAGGACGTACGGTTGATAGCGCTGCATTAGTTAACATATAAGCGGAAACCTTAACACAGAAAGACTTGAATTTGGTTCGGCACTCGCCGAGCGGCGGTGATCTGTCTGCCAGTACACTTTACGAAAACATTTGTGCGAAACTTCCTGCCTCAGAGTTCAGATTTCTTGCCGGCACAACCTCAAATATATATTATGGCCTCAGAATTAGGTGGCCTCAAATATGCAGATGATGCGCGAAATGAAATACACGCGCCATAAGCGCATGTCTGTGTAGTTCATTGAAGGGATGTTTCTGTAATAATTTAAGGGCTTGAATGTCTGTCCGAGCTAAGTTGGATCAGGTTGACTTCACCAATATAAGCAGTAGAATGTCCTTTGATGAAGCATGCATAGCCATTGTTAACCTTTTTCACCTGAATACAGTAGGTAAAAAACTGTATTGGCCTGCAGATTCCAGTAACAAGCTATTTTATAGCATAAGTTTAAGTGCTGCGATTTTAGGTACACAATGTTGCTTTCTTTGACAGTGCATTTAGTATTTTCAAAGTAACTCTCGAGTGAATTTAACACCTCTCATAACATTTAGATATATAGGTGATTTTCAGTCCATGCAAAACAATTTCAGGCATAATAATCATCTGACAAGTTCTTTTTACGCAGTGCCACTTGACTGATGTCTATTCATGCCATTGTTAGCTTTTGTTTTATTGGCCTCTGTTCTGACATGAGTAAAACTAGCGTTATAAGTCATTTTGCTTAAACATTGTTTACTCATCCATGAAAAATTTGTTAGCCATTTCATTAGCTGACAGGAAATACACCAGCGATCATAACTTTACAATCTCCTTGTGCCACAACATCAATTCACCCATCGACGCAGCCATTTGAAGAGCACCATGAGAAAATGAAAGCTGTGCATTTTGAAAGCTTAGAGAACTGCAAGGCCTTATAGATCACTATTCAGGACCAGTTGATTCACTTGATTTCTTGAAGTGTTCATTCAGCAAAAATAGTAGGTTATGTGGAAGTCACAGGATGCGCAGCTAAGGTTAGTTTTGTCTAGGGTTGTGCAAATATTCAATGTTTTAAATACGAATAAAATAGTCTTCACTATTTCTAAATTGGCAAATATTCGTTTCCGTTCAAATATAAGGGACAACTGTTATGGGAGTCTACAGTGTGAGGTAGTGATGCAAGTCAGGATTGTTCCAAATGACTCAGCTGCATGAGAGCTGCAGCTGGCACCACTTTCTGAGTGGGATGGTGAAAATAATGTTGGCTCAATAATTTCCGATAGTTAAGTAAAATTGCCTCACTCTTAGGCAGCCTGTATACAGAGATGTCTCGATTTAGCCAAACCCATTTATTATTTGTCCAGTTTTCATGTTTGTACCAATTTAAAACAATGTTGAGTGGTGTATCACACTTCTCTCCTTCAATGGAGACAACACTCACATGCATTGATAACATGCTGTTACCTTGTTTTATAAGTCATTGCAACTTGACAACTGCAAACAGTCCTCATTTATGACTGCCTCAGTTAAGGGGATGTCCAGTTACGAATGGTATTGCATAATGCATGTATGAAATAATCTAAGCAACCTTCTTTTTCTTTTCTTAATCCAAGCAGACTCTATGCAACCTTTTATTTTTTTACTTTGTTCAGAAAGGAGAGAAAATATTTTGTTCCATATTTGAAGGTCATTTTCTCGAATATTTGTATTTGATTAGAAAATTTTGCTATTCAAACACCCTTAGTTATGTGTAAACTGCACAGGACATTTTTACATCGAGCACTTGCATGAATGCATTCTTTGTACTGTTCACCACAGCCATCCAAAAATACAGCATGCATTTTTCCTCTTCTCTCTTTTCACAGTCTGCAAGACGTGCATCGTAAGGTACCTTGAAAAGCACAAACTATGTCCAGTGTGTGACGTTCAAGTGCATAAGACACGGCCACTTTTGAATATCCGGTAAGTGGTTATGGTCAAGAGGTGCCTAACACAATGTGGCCAGTATTCCTAGATCACAAAGCAGGCTAGAGTAGGCAACAAAATGGGCAAAGGAGATTTTATGGAAGCAAGTGTTTGCAGATAGCTCTGGCATAAAAGCTGACTGTGCATTCATTCAATTTTGGTGCCTAGCCTTGTGTTTAATGGCAGCTGACCAGTACATCTTGGGTATGCTGTGCTTTCTTTGTGCAGAAAGAAAGTGCTCTTTTGTGGGCTTGAAAATATGGATGCGTACACGCTGTAGCCACAAAAGCTTTTTCTTTTTTCTTTCTTATTTTTTTTTTTTTGTGCCATAGTTCTCATGATACATGTCAGGTAACTTCTTGCAAAATCTATGCCACTTCTTTGCTCCAACACATCGAGTGTTTAAACACGTTGTTTATTCTGTAATGGTGATGTGCAGAGCTACCGTTCTGCCATGACTGAAATGTCCTGGCTTGAACACCTATATAGTTTTGCTAGTGCAGCCATTCCTTTGGATTGGGAGCAAACCTTGCTTGATTGGTGGCATGCAGTCACGCCTGCTCTTAGACATCAATATTTTAATTGTCCAACTTATGGAAAAGAGAACTTGCAGATAAAGAAATAATGTTTAAGCATGTTTGTTTACCGCGCCTTCAGCAGAATTACTATGGGGTTGTGTGGTAATGGCACTGACTTTTTTTTGTAGGCGTGGAAAACAAACTTCTTAAACTTCACATTATTCCTTCCAACTTAAGCCACAAGAGTGCTCTCACTGATTTCATTCCATTGAAATAGCATATTGTGTGAACACTGAATAAAGAGCCTGAGTACAAGGCTTGCTGAACATAATCTCAAACAGAAAGTAGCGAAAGGACAAAAAAAATAGAGACTTAAAGCTTGCATGTCTACGTGTTGCTCTATGCGACACTTATTTTATTTATGCATTTATTTTTTCACGCAAATTTCTCACTTCCCTTCTTGCAGGTCTGACCAGACGCTTCAGGATATCGTGTACAAATTGGTCCCAGGCCTCTTCAGAAGTGAGTGGTAGTATCAGTTTAAAGCGACTTGGGTGTGTCACTACAACAAAACATAAAAGAACAACCAATGTTACCAACATTTGTTTTGTGTGGTGCATGTATCCAGAGAGCTGATATCTTGCCACATTGTTCACCTCGCAAAAGGGGCAGTTGTGTTGAGAGGTTAAGGATCGCTTGATGGTTGGCTAAGATTGCGTGAATATGCGCAGTTTCAGACTCTCTCTCTCTCTCTCTTTTTTTTTCTTTAATGGTTCCCATTTTTGCCTCGCTGCTTACTCACTTATATACAATTACAGGGACTTTGTACTGAGATACCACGTTTACTCTATTCTAACTAAGCCCTTGATCGTAACATGCACACGGTTGTCAAGGCCAGAAATGAAAAATGCAATGCTCTCAATTGCAGCAAACACCCTGGCTTTCAGTTTCAGTTTATTATTCATACAATTATTTACAAGAAATGGTACAGACAAGCGTCCCATAGCCAGATACTGCTCTGGGACCCTTCATTAATTGATGTATAAAAAAAAAATAATAAAGCAGAATATAGAGCAGAGAAACAAAAAATGGAATAAGCAAAATATAAGCAAGACACTGAGTGAGGACACACACAAAAAAGCAAAGAAAGAGAAAACACACAATCATAGCTGATTACACAGCTACAAATTAGCAAAATAAGATTATACAAAGTTAATCGGCAAGTAATTCTTAAGTTGGTGTTTGAGTGCTAAGTAGATGGCAATTTAATGGCGTGTAGTAGACTGGTCCAAAGTTTTAAGTGCACAGAAAGAGGAAGCATCTTTCCGTAATTAGTATGACATAAAGGTAACAGGAAATTTCCTTGTGCTGCATAGCTTTCATACTTCGAAAAATTATAAATGCGATGCCCTTGATATTCCACTGACCTGTTTTTCATGAGAGAGTAATGGTGATTGGCTCCAACAGGGAAAGAAAACTTATTGCATCCTAGCTACAGTAGACATCACTCATTGTTGCTGTTACGTTTTGTTAGTTATCTTCTTATTACTATCGACAGCCCAATAGCATCACATTTTTGGTGTCATCTATGCCATTTCAGATACCGCACCTCTTAAATGCCTTGTAAAGCATGGTGGCTTAATGAACTTGTGGTACAGCAGACTTCCGTTAATCTGACTCCATTTAATTCGATATTTCAGCAAATTGAATTGCTACCAAAGGTTCCAGCCGGTGCCATTGCATTTCTATGGGCATTATTTCATTATTTTGATCCTAGAATTGCCCTTCACCGGATAATTCGAACTTGATCAGTTAGCATGCATTCATATGGTTCCTATTGTACGTGAGACCAAGTGGAATCACCGCTCGGCAAACTCTGGCTGAACCTCAGTAGTGTGGATGTCGCATGGCGTCGTCTGCTAGCCACTACTTGTTTACATATGCACATATGGGGCACGTATCCCTCGAAGCCTGTTTATTGCATGGTTGTAGCACAGTCATAAATCATCGTGTGCATTTCTTTGACAATGTAGCGACTCATTTGGCTTTGCGCTGTAGTCTTTGCACTGCAGTAAAATCAATGACTGCATATGTTGAGCACACAATGTGTCATTGTTGCAATCATTCCAATTTTATTGCTGCATTTTGATTCAAGCGATTCACATAAAACCCTTGGTGTCATTTTAAACAAATGGAGTGGTTGCTGTGATACCTGAACCCAGCGCTTAAGCGATTCCCTGTGGTGACGTGTTGATGATTCTGAAATATCTGTGATACCACGAAACATGAACGAGCTGGCGTGAAATCACTCAGCAGTATGAAAGAAAACCTTAAGCATTCATTTTCTCGCAGAAGACAATTGGTCTTAGTCGTATAAGGTTATGACTGTTGTTACATGACCATCCTTAGCTGTTGCTGAGGTGCCCTTCTATTATGTGGATATCCTGCTGTGCTGAAATTTTTGCACTTTGGTACTTTGAGTATCCAATACAAGATGGAAGTGAAAATAAGGATCACGTGCAACCTTGCAGTAGCTAGACACAGGTGTTTAAAACTAAGTTGCTGGCGGTTAATAGAATGCGCTCTTCAGCATGGTGTTATTAGCTTGACAGAAGGTAACAGCCATATTACTTTCACAAATAAAGAAAGTAATGTAATAAGATTGGCTCTTAAAGTAATTGAAAATTATTTGCACCATTCTCATGCACGTAGTCGCTCATCCACTCATCCAAACTAATGCGGTGGCTGTACTGCCACCTATAGCCCTATCTCGCAGCCATTAGTCACACCTTTAGTGGCAGCATATCTCAGCCGAGCTTTAGGGGACAATGAATGCATTGAACACACATTATCTCCCATCAAAAACGCCTATTTTAGGCCTGCCCTTGAGAGATTTTTCAAGCAACAATGGTAGCTCACACTGATTACGGTGTTTACTTGATTCTAATGCTCACCTTTCCCCCCCTCCCCCAATGTAGTTGGGCTGAAAATTGTCCACGCACTGCAGTCGGATACAAAACTAAATCTGTGTTTGCACCTAAGCTGACCTTATAAAACTGGCTGCCATTATGCAACACATATTAGACCCTTGCCCATTTTCCTTGCTAAAAAATTAGTTGACCATTGCACTTTTACTTTGTTTACGAGCTTTAATATCATTTCTGCATTAGTTCCCTACTTTGGACACATTAAACACAGCTGTGCGTTTGGGTGGCATGTTAGAATGTTCCAAATACTGCCAAATGAATCAGTGGTGTGTTTTGCTGCTTTTTGTGCACCTTTAATTCTGCCCATTGGGTAACTCGGTCAATTTTGTCGATCCAGTCAGGGTTGAATCAATGGAAATCGACTTTACCACAGTTCTTGCAACTGTATTCTTGTCGACATTGTCAAATTCTGCTCTACTGTCAAATTTTATTTCATTTATTTGCTTCACCACTGATATGACACCCACTCCACTCACCATGCTTTCAAAAGAAACAGAGCCGGGTGCCAAACTTCTCCCTCGTCCAGCCTTCCTGCTCTAAATTAACGAATGAAACTTGCTGCCTCTCATTCTGTGTTGCGTGAAGACATTTAGCCAGAAACTTCATATTCAATACCGAAACTCAGCAAGAAAAAATTTCTCTTTCTGGTGTGTTGCTTGTAGGCAACACGTAAATAAAGCTTAATGCCAATGATGGTAGCTTGTCACTATTGCAGCTTTGGTTTTGAACTCAAATTTTGTGTCGTTTCAAAATGAGTTTTTCCAGCAAAAATGTGTGCGCTGGAATCAAGCAAATGTGGTGCCTGTGTTGGTACTTTCAATGTTATAAAACACAACCACAAAAGGCTAATGCCGGTAGTATACATACAACTGTGAGCTACCCTAAGATTGTTTGTTTGTGGCCAGCGCAGCTTTTTTATGTAAGGTTTTACTGATGGCACTTGCTCCTTTGTTGAGTCTTGCATAAGAAAAAAAAGAATTCGGGCCTGCACTTCATAACAGTTTTTGCAATTGTATTCTTTGCCTTCGTTGCACCAAGTGCTTAATCTCTTCAGAAAGGCACACAATGCCACACCCTTGTGAAAAACAATTGCACTGAGTGGTTACAAAATGTTGCTCTAGGTTTACAATTCTGCAAAATATTGAGTAGCAGGGAGTGGTGACATCACATTGTGCTAACTTTCTCCCTCTTTTTTTGAACAGATGAGATGCGAAGACGACGAGAGTTTTACGCCAGCTTGCCCCCATCTGGTCAGTCATTCCGAATATGCCAGCATGCTTACTTGAACACATTCATTAATTGTATCGTGCTTTGTTCGTTTACCTAGGGAAATAAAACAAAGGGCAAGCTGCATTTCAGATTGCAGATAGTGATTTACTCACATGGATGTGTAGTGTTTGTAATTTCCTAATGTTATAAAAAGGGTGCTCGTATAATTTATAATCTTAATTCTGCAAGCAATGTTACAATAACTTTATAAGTGAATCGAGCATACATTGAAGATACTGTGGCTTTGAGAAAGTTGTCATTGTCCCAGATAATTTGTAATACAAGTCTTTTCTCTTTTTTTTCCAAAAAATATGAGAGCGGTCCTACTGTGTTGCACAGGATTAGTGCCACTATTTTAAATGCAGTCGAATCTTTACGATACAATAGCGGTAGATCTGAATTTTGGGGTGATACAAATTTTAATATGTCTCAGCCAGAATGCACCAAATACAATGTGTTCTAGTTTAAAATAACTTCAAGTGCAGTGCTGGGCTGTAGTGGATGATCCGAATTTCTTAGCCACTGTGATATTTCTCTCAGCAGAGCATAGGCGCCTTATACAGTTTTGAAGTCGGGGGTCGAGATTTTGGTCTTCTGTTATCCTGAAGGATACCTGTGCACTTAAAAAGCATTTATTGTGCCGTGTAACGATTATTGACAACATAGGTGTAAAGAAATGATGGTGAAAATTTGCGAATTCCAAATTGATGCTCTCGACAACATGGTTAAAAAGAATGGTCAAGAAAGCCATTAATGACCTCCCGCTCCTAAAGGAATCTCCATAAGTAAGCAGAATGCCTCAACTTCACAGTGGGGCATTTACTTTTGTCTGTTATGGTTTGTACACATTTCAGATGTAGGTATACTTAAGAGTTGCCAAGCAATTGGTATCATTGATATTGTACTATATACAGAACCAGCTCCTGGTGATGTCGTACGTCTTGTTTATAATTGAGACTAGCAGTCCACCATTGCCAAGAAAGAGTTAATTACACTGCATTTCAATGTCAAATAACATGTAGTTTGGCAGGCGAGGCAGTGCCGTATGTTTGCGTGCATAACCCACACTAAGAATTTAAAAAATCTAACAGTGGAGTTTGGGTGCGGGCTTTATGCGAATTTTGCCTTGATGTGCGACTTCACGACAGTGTGAATGTCACACTGTCAGCGCGACAGTGCATGCTGTGCCGGCGTGAAGCCACACCACAAGGGGAATTTTGCGCTATGTTCTTTCTCCATTATTTTGTCCTAGTTTCTTGTGCTACTTTCCATTATGCCTACACCCCAACTAGCTGAGCAAAGCATCTTGCTCGATCACATGGAGCCTGTCCAAAATAGTGCTAGCAATCTTTTCGGTCACTTTTGCATGCATAACCACCGGAGGTGTTGGTGTCTATTGGCAGTAGCATTACTAGCACTGTGCTAAAGCAGCATGCATGGTACAGAGTCAAGATGATTGATCCTAATGCAATATTTGGAGCTAGTCAGCCGAGCATAACCCTTTTCAGACATCCAAAAAGCTTCTTTCTAGATCGTAATGAATTTTGTGCAATTTAACTTCGAAAACCGAAGCTATGGAAGAGCGTAATTGTCCCATATTTAGCAGACGCTCACAAGTGACATAGTATTTGCGCCTCACTGTAGTGTGAGCTGCGATCTCGCTGAAATGCTGTGGGCTTGCACGCTCGCTTCATTTAGGCATGGGATCCTAGTTGAGCATATCTTGGCACAGAACATACACTTGAAGTTATCACTACTTTAATCTATAACTGTAGCTGATTGTGGTGGTGCCCTCATGTTTAGGCCTGCAATAACTTAAGAAATTTCCCTCCACAGAACGCTCATCTAGGCCGATATCAAGCGAGGGAAGAGGAGACGTTCGCAACGTTGAGCGGCTCATCTTCAACCGTGAGGATTTGATCAGCGTGTCCCTGGAATACAGTGCCCGGTGAGTCAACAAGCAAAAATGCTTTTTGGTCGCGTGCTGACACTGTACAGTTTTAAGTGTTTGCAACCAAAGACTGCAGGCTGTGCAAGTGTTGGATGACACGCATATCTGTTTTGTCTTACAGCCCAGCACTTGGGCCTTGAGGCAATGCTTGGCACACTTGTTTTATACTTTGAGTATCACTTGGTTGCATTACAGCAGCGTTTGGTGCGTTAGGTTAAAGTTTAAAAGTTGGGCTAGTTGGAAATCATCCATAATGAAATGTACAATAAATGTTGAGAGAATGGCAATAACGCATTAGGGAGTGTTAAAGATAGGAGACATAAAGTTAGACAAAGCTGTTCGTTGGCCATGTGTACAAAAAAAAAATGCAAAACACGCACAAAGAAGTTCATTTTTGAGTGCAGAAAGCTGTTAGGGGATGCTGTTTTTAAAACTCCCTATTGTTACCCACAATGGTGGCTCAGTGGCTAAGGTGTTCTGTTGCGAACATGTGGTTGTGGATTCGATTCCTGGGCAGTGATTTCATTCTGATGGGGGCAGGATGCATAAACACTTGTATACCATGTTTTGTCCCACCTTAGAGGGCCCCTCACCAGGTTCATACATTTTGTGTTTGCAAGTGCACTGCATACAATGCGCGCTAATGATTGTGTCTGCAAAGTAATACGCCACTAGGCGTCACGTAAAGAGCTGAAATTTCAAACCAAATGCCGTGTGCCCTTCTCCTTGCGGGCGACGCACTCCCAGCCAAAGAGGACGCCGATTGCACAAGTGGGCTTATGTAAGTTGTAGTGCTGTGACAAATGACTTCGAGAATTATTCAAGGCAACATCAGTTATTTGTTTGATCTCTTGCTCCAGTAGACAATTTAAAGTTTAGAGAAATAATAAGACCTACAAACTGAATGTCTGTGAGTCATTGTTTCACTATGTCGTAGCAAGAGGGACTTACTTCCGGTTTTTTTTTTTTTTTTTTTTTTTGCTCGTTCTCATGTCATGCAGTTATGTGCACATGAAATAAAACTATTTGCCATTTTCTACCAGGTTCCAATGCACGATCATGCTCTTTGATCAGCTTGCGTCTCCCTCAATGCTTGTGACCGCTATACCGCAATAAGGTGTTCTCGTGGAGAGCACGCAAAATTGTCCGCCGCACGAAACAAGACAGATGCAATGGCTCGCACGCGAGACCATCGTCAGAAGTGCGCGACTCAACCAAAACATGATCCCCCGGCTCCAGTATGTGAGAATACATGGAAGGAATTTCGCTTGCGGAGGCTAGATGGGGGCAAGTGGAGAGTTGTCGATGTTGGCAGTGACGCTTGCCTCCTGAAATCATGGGTTTGGGGCACTTCAGATATTTATATCTCTGTTGTTAGGGAACTAATTTGAAAGTTCCTTGCGGTAGAACACTCCTTAGAGGACACGTAATAACTTCTAGCGTATAACCAAAGTTTGTTATGTGGCTTGGTGAGGGGCCCTTTAAAGAACACCAGATGTCCAAACTTAATTTTAGAGACCTCCACTATGGCATCTCTCGTGGTCCCACCATCCAGCTTCAGGGCATTGCCCCACAATTTAATTTTTAATAACAATATTGTTACGCATGAAGAAAACGAAGACCAGTGAACGTGCTTGCGGTCCCGAGTGGAAGAAGAAAGAACGACGCTCAGTTGATAAACCAGCTGACCGCTCTTGCGCTCACCTTCGCGTCTTAATGTAAACGGTCCCCTTCATCCGTAAGGGTTATAAACGGTCTCCTTCGCGCCTAACAAAGTGGCGGAGGTGCTGGGTACCGCTCACAACAACGGAACCATTACTGCCGCAGCGTCGTCGCGAAGGTGAGCGCAAGAGCGGTCAGCTGGTTTATCAACTGAGCGTCGTTCTCTTCTTTCTTCTTCCACTCGGGACCGCAAGCACGTTCACAGGTCTTCGTTTTCTTCATGCGTAACAATATTTGACAGGTGCACTAATCGTCTGAAGATTGTAGTGCACTAAAGAGTGTAGTGCAATGGAATAGCTATAGGAAGGTCTAGTGGAATGCTATGGTGTTCCATTGCGTCTGCTCACGAGGTTCTCTGTGTATGCTTTCCACTGGAGTGGACTGCAAACATGCTCGTATCCAGAGATTTTGGCACATGTTACAAAGACCGCACATTGTCACAATTAATTTGGTGTTTGAAAATAGCCACGGTATTTCTGCTTGTATGACACACCAAAAATTTAAGAGTAAAGTCAGGGTGCTTGTTATGTGCAAATTTCAGCTTGAGATCTGCAGGGTGTCTACCGACCGGGGAAACCGGGAATTCTCAGGGAATTTGAATAGTCTGGAAATACTCAGGGAATTTGTGCTTCCATCAGGGAAAAATTACCTGTAACTTTAATGAAAGGGAACAGAAGTCGTGTTAATGCTAGCTCTAGTAACAGAGGAATCGCAAAGAATCGTCATTGACGTCGTGTCATCGGCACGATGTATTGCCAGAGTAGTTAACGACCGATTTTCCGGACGCCCGATTTTTCGGACATGCCCTATAATTCGCACAACTTTGCGGCACCACCACGTATTCCATATACTCAATGTATATTGCCCTGACTGCAGGTCTGAAACGGCATTAATCAAAGCCACCACCGCCGCCATTTTGATTATCTCGCCGCCTCGAACCAGCACTCTCGCACGCAGATCCGCTGGCAGCCGTAGCCACTACCGTGGCAACGTTAAGCCTAGCTGCTTCTACGTTCGCTTTTAAGCTGCTTGCCGTGCGGTGCCGTGCGGTGCCGTGTTTTTCATTGAAAGAATTTGCCGCTGTCAGCAATGGCACCGACTCTGCCTTTATAATACTCGCGATTGGCTTCGAAGCTTGCAAAGCACAGCGCGTTGCGTAATGCCAGTCACCGAAAGTTAGTTTCGCCTCAGTAGAGTAGTGCTAGGCGGTGAAGCATAACAAGCGTGGGAAGGGGCAATTGTCATGGGACACAGTAGAGTGTTTTGGAATAGGGGCCCCAATATTTTGGGGCCCCAAAGAGCTTTGCGGGTGTTAGCGTTGGGGCACGCACGAGTGAAGAGATTTAAAATAGGGCTTTGCGTTTGCGGATAGCGTCTTGCGCTGACAGCGCCACTACGGTGTCTAAGAAGAACGATTAAAAATAATTAAATAAAATATATCATTTTATGATATGAATAGTAATATTGACTTGCGTGTATTCGCATTTAATTAGAATTTAGTGGTTATTCTTCAAGCAGCAAACGATTAGTTGTGCTTAGTTTTGAGCAACAAAACCAACTTTACGTGCCTTCCCCAGCCAAGCTTAGCCGTGTTAGGCCTACGAGCCATAAAATCCACACTTGAATTCAGAATCAGCGGTGTCTAATGAATCAATCTTCATAACACACGCTAGTTGAGAGAAAGCGATAACTGCAGTCACTTCTCCTAGCTTGCGAACTTCACGCGTTACCACGAATGGAACCCAGTTTGGTGCTAAGTTAGAGCCGTCGCTTCAATGGGTGCCGCCATGTTTGTTGACGCAAAGCTTTTGGGAACGCTATTTGAGCTCCCGCTAAATCGGTGAAATAGCATTCCCAACGCAAAACCCAAACGCAGTTTGCGTCTCGCGCATGCGCAATGGCTTCGACGCTATTTCTTTGGGGCCCCAAAACGTTTGGGGCCCCTATTCTAAAACTCTCTAGTATGTATTCCTTAATTATACACGCGTGCACCCCTGTCTCGTGTCAAAGTGTGAGCACCGATATGCCTAATAAGTGTACTGACAGGCTTTAAGCGTTTTTTTTGGACGTGCTTGTGGCAGTTTTAGCCCTTAAGGGCAGTTAAAGACATGCATTCATTTTTTTTTTTTTTTTTTCGGACAGCCAGATTTTTCGGATGTTTTGGCGGCTCCTATTGAGTCTGAAAAATAGGATGTTGACTGTACAACTGACCAAGAGGATGCTTCAAATGATCCATGGGGTGAAAGGGTGGCAGAAGGAGGATGATAACCGAAAGGACCGACACACTAAGGAATTAACGAGAAAGGAAGCGTGCCTGCGACGTGGCCAAAGTGCGCGCCCACGTGGGCCTCATCTTCAAAGCGATCTGCGATGTTTGCAGAGTGCGCGTATTGCCAGTAGCTTCATATGCAATGTGCTTTCTACCTTGCGTTAGCATTGAAGCGAGAGCTGTTCGAACGTCAATTCGCTCGCTGCTACTGCTGCATGTCCTCACTCCAGCATTTTTCAGCGAGTTTCTGCGGTCATCGAGCAAGATGCATTCATGCACACCTGTGTGCGCGTGACATTATGCTTGTTAATTTATTTAGTAAGCGAATGCGTACAAGTTTATACGGCCGATAAAACTATTATCCTTACTTTGTATAGCTATCTACTAACTTTTTATCACAATCGATGCTTCGCTTCTCGCGCGAGACTGCGACATTTTTTTTTCTCCGCCCCAGTCAGCGCGACGAATGCGCGGATGGAGCAAGAGCCATCTCGACGTCGGGCGCGCCGGACCGCGCTGGCCGCGTCCGGTTACGTTGGCTGCGCCAGTGCTTTGAAGTATAGACGTTGTTCACTCCACGTCAGACTATATACGCGGCATAACCGAGCAATTTTTTTCTCTGACTTTCATAAGTTCGAATTTTGTTTCATTCAAATTTTCATAGCATCCCCGCGGAATTTGAATTAATGAGCTTTTACTGTACTGTTAAAAACAAAGTTGAATGCTACTAGTCATCCGTCCAACATGCTGGTGGGGAGGTGGACATCATTCATGGTGACAGTGAGGGTGTGAGCACAAATCAGTAGCACGCTAGAGAATGGCAGATTCCCAGTCCATCACAAAAGCACTTCTTTTAACAGCCTTGGTATCTCAATGACAGCAGTACTCAGTTGTGGAAAGCATAAATACCAAGATCTTAGCATACACTGACGGTCACGAAGTGGCCAAAATTAATACAATTCCATTCAATACAGGGTCTTTCATAGCCTAGGTAGGTGCAACTTGGGGCATAAAATGAGTTGTTTTTGCATTATGTCTATACTCCGTTTCACGCATAGCAGGCAACGCTGCGGAACCTAAGCAAGTATTGTGACCATAGAAGTCTCATATGAGCAATTCACAGTGTGATCTGCGATGCAATGCTTTCTATGAAATAACTACTTTATGTATCACAGCTGCAACTTTTAGACACAAGTTTCCATCACATCACTTATTATGCATGCATATTTGTGCTTCTGTTAGGTGACATACTATCTTTCACTTGTGAGGACAGTGATGCGCTGTGGCTGCTGGTCATAGAAACGTGTTACTTTGTTCATGTGGTAGTAATAAAGTTTAGATCTATGTATTTCATCTAATACATACTTTACAATTTGCAACTTAAGAGTATGAGACTTAATTTTACATTGAATTACATAGCATGTACCTAATACCTTTCTTGTATGTGACGCACTATCTTGTGGTTGCAATGTGCACAGTAAGAGAAGTCTTTGTAGCCTTTGTAGTGTAGCCTGCTATGTATGAAACTAAGTACAAGGTGCTACAAGTATGCAGTGTAGATAGGTGGCAAGGAAGTGCAGTGCATGCTTTAGCAGGCATATCTCGGCCTTGCTACTACTGTACTGAAGTTCACATGCTCGTTTTCCATTTGCAGGGATATTCTGCCCATTCGACCATCGTTGCTGGGGCCTCCTCTACCTGAAAGCCAGGAAAGTGTAAGTTGCATATGGGGTGGGGCGTTTTCAAAGCAGCACATAGAAAGATATGGTCGTCTCATCCAACATCGTTACCATAATCCAATTGTAGTATCTGTTATCCAACTGGGTTACATAGCACAGTGGACTCCCTTTAAGGGCGGAGGTGTGGATCAGAGGTGAAGTTCTTTATTTCTTGTAGTAGAGCAATGAAATTTGGCATGCTTATTGGGAAGTGACTGAATGATTACTTGCAAAGTTTCATTAAGCTAGCTCCAGTAGTTTTCACATTATACATTTTTACTTGCATCATTGTTGTATGAAACTTGCAGAAAGCCTGGCATGAGAAAAAAACGTGGTAGTAGCCCACAGTTGCTCTTATATTGTAGCCATAATAATGGTTCATGCAGTGAAATTCACCAAATATTTTTACCACCCCGATTTTTTTTTACACAGAACATTATATTCATCTTAGTATAATGGAGACATTATTGTCATGTCGAACTAGTTAGAGAGTAAAAAAAAATGGTAGTAATTAAATAAAATAGGAATGTCACTGTATAGAGAACTTACTAAGGAATATAATGCAACAAACATCATGAAAATCCATCAAGCCATAGTTGTGCTACGCTTTCTGCAAGCAGGGCAGTCGGGTCAAAACACACTTCTGAGAAAACTGGCACTAAAGTTGCACAGCCACTACATGTCCATCAAAATGCCCCGGAGCTGTAATATTTAGTGCCTTTGCTTGCAGGTGTCTTCTTATGTGCTTTGTCTTTCATTTTTTCTGCACTGCGTGCTTCTTTTTTTTTTTTTTTTTTTTCATAGCTCTTCACCTCAAAAGCCCTTCCTTCAGACTTTACTTTTAATGACCAGTGTGAATCAGTAGGGCCACAAGCAGCATAGAAAAGTACCAATATTACTGCTAGGCCCAATTTCGTCTCATGCTCATTACAGCCCATTGCCGCCTAATTTCAAAGTTAAACGCACTAAGATTGGATTCACTGACACTAACTTGGCTCCGGAACTTTCTGTCTAGTTGCCGACAATTTACTATCGTTAACAATCTTTCTTCACTCCTTTCCTATGTCACTTCCGGCGTGCCACAGGGTAACGTTCTTGGGCCGCTACAATTCTTAATATGCGTGAATGATCTTCCTAATAACTTAACATCCCGAGTGCGATTATTTGCAGATGACTGCATTATTTACCACCCTATAACCAGTCCCGATGACCACCTCATTCTTCAAAATGACCTTCATCTCATATTCGATTGGTGTAACACTTGGTTAATGAATCTTAATTCGTCTAAATGCAAAGTAATGTCTTTCACCCGTAAAGACTCAATCTCTTCTTTCCAATATAACGTAAATAAAGAGCCAATTTCTGTAGCTACTTCCTACAAATACTTAGGCATTAATGTCGCACCAAGCCTTTCCTGGGCCCATCACATTAGTACTATATGTGCTAATATTTCAAAATCACTGGGGTACTTACGCCGAAACCTACATTATTCGTCCTCTAACATCCGTAGGCTAGCTTATCAGACGTTTGTTCGCCCCCAGCTTGAATTTGCCTCCCCAATCTGGTCACCCCATCATAACCTAATCAGCTTATTAGAATCAATTCAAAATAGGGCCGCCAGGTTTATCTTGCGTAACTACACCTACAATTCAAGCATCTTACAAATAAAACTTGATATTTCTCTTCAGCCACTAAGTACTCAATGCGATTTTGCACTCATATCATTATTTCACAAGTATGTTCATGCAGACAGGAAATCTTCTTTACGGCTTGAAGTCGCACCTTTCACATCTCGCAGATTACATAATCACCTCAGCTTCACACGCATCTACGGGAACACACATGCATTCAACTGGTCGGCACTTCCTCATGCCATTCGATTATGGAACGCTCTCCCTGATTTCATCGTCTTCGAACCTAATCCAGATAAATTCTGCCAGCTCATCAGTTCATATTCTACTGCGTAATTTCAATAAAGTGCACAATGCTTTTCTTTTTCTTTCCAGTTATGTGCTCTCTTGTTTATAAGCTCATTTCGCTTATTATTCTTGTATTTTTAGTATTGTTTAGTATTTGTACTGGAGTGGCAACATTATTTTTCATTGTTTATTAAACGAACTGTATCGTTTCTTTTTCTAATATGTACATTCCGGACCTTGTTATTTTGTACAATGCTTTTAATACTTGTATAAGATATGTATTCATTTTTCCACTGTCAATTAATAATGTATGTCTATTATGTTTTTCATATGCTCTATATACTCTTTTAATCTTATTTTAATGCCCCCCTTACCCAATGCTTCCTACGATGCCTGTAAGGATATTGTTAAATAAATAAATAAATATATAAGACATTGAGGCGGCCATGTAGAAGTGGTTCTTCTGAAACCGATTCAGACGCGTTGGCTTAGCCTGCATCCTCTGAGGCGATTGGCATACTCGCACTACACTTTGTTCCATGCATAGCAGTCAACGCTGTGGAGGCTAGAGAGACTTCTTGCAGTGGCTTCGTTGGCATTTTTATATAGTTCAATGTTCTTTCTTACTGCAGTTGTGCGCAACTGTTTTTTTAATGTAGGCTCAGTATTGAATGAAACAAGTTTTAATCCTTAGAAACAAACATACTGTGGTATACGGCTGCTAATGCATTGTTTTAAATTGTCTGAATTTTCGTTGGTCTTTTCGGTGTTTTTTCAACCCATCGCGAGGAGCCTCCCTTGCATGCTTGCATGAGCGAACGCTGTTGGCGCGCAGCGAAGCGTGGACAGAATTCACCGAGTGCTAACATTTCTTGACCGAACTTCTTACGTAGCTTCCACAGCATTGATTGCTATGTATGGAATGGAGTGTAGTCTGGCGCTTTCGCACGAATGTGGAAGGTTGTGGCCTCAGCTGCTCCAACTGTTTAGACTATGTGGAGAAGTGTGTGCTGTCACAGGCCGCAAAGTTGCCCAAGCAGAAGAAGATACAGGACTATTTCATGCGAAACTAAGCTAGTTTCACAACTTAAGTGCTTTTATAAATGGTATGTGCTTTTGTGACGTCCAATTCTTTAGCAGGCTTATATTGAATTATGCCCTATAACGAACTGACACACGTTTCTTTGCGAGTTCGATATAACTGGGTTCGACTGTATTGTCAAAGTGGCAAATGTTTGCCAATGAATGCTTTACATTTAAAACCGTGCAGAAAACGTGGTTTTTGCATATTTAAGATAACTGTTAGGGTTAGTCACTTTTGGGAATTGTAGCTTGAGGTGGTGGCAGCACGAGTGCTTGTGTCAAATGAATGAAAATTTTCAGTGGCCATTGAGTTTGGCCTGTAGCAGTAATACAACTCCTTTGAGTCGATGCAGTTTGAAATTTTGTGGGGTCAATAACCCAATAGCCATTGAAAAGTGTGGATAAACATAAACAGAATAGTATGCATTGTAATGAATTTCTGTGTGATGGGAGCACCTGTTTTTAGCCTCCAGGCAGCCACCGGTACCTCCTTTGTCCTGGTGGATTTACCGTGGGCCACCTCAAGAAATTCCTGAGGGCAAAGTTTGGTTTGTCCAAGAACCATGAGGCAAGTAGAAAACTGGCCTGTTTAGTGAAGTTGCTAGGTTTTCATTTTGGCCAGCAAAACTATTTTGCCTCTGCCTCACAGTAAAAAGGCCCTGAATATGCTTGGGCATCTTGGGTGAACAAGCATAGTGTGCACAGTAGCCATTAGTGATTGGTGTGTGTCAAAAGTTTATTGGTGCACTGTGAGGAGGTAATAGATGTCAGTTACTTAAACACCATTATTAACAAGAGATTTATAATTATTCAGCCTTTATGTCCGGGGTTTCTTAACATGCATGTTGTTCTGAATCAAGTGTTAACCAGTTCAGAAATATTCAGTTGTGCCTCGACGTAGGTTGGCAAATTGGGCAGAGGGGAGATTTTTTCTATCTTTTTTTTATAGATTTTAATGAGATTGGTGCTGTTCAGTCCTTGTGTCTATTTCAAATGTGTACAGTGCAACCTTGGTAAAGCTTGAAGAATATTCAGATTAAGGAATTTCTGAATTAGTTAAATAAAGGATTTTTTCTGGGAGTTAAAAATGCCGAAATTTCTTCTATAGGCACATGGCTTTATTTTGCAGCTGCACGGTTACTTAAAGGGGCCCTGAACCACATTTTATCAAAGTGGGGGAAGGCATTTGAAGTGAAAATAGGCTATTTCAGAAATTCTTCTCCCCAGAGAGTGCTCTAATGCATTCAGCAGAGTCATTGGCAATCAAACACAGCCTCCGCTGTGCACCCGTTCCTTCTTCAATGCCTTGCACTGCAAAGACTACGGCACAGTGGGGCGTGCCCACAACGCTTTGCCTTGCAAGTGTCACCGTGGCACGCAGTTGAAATTTCATTTTGGATATTAACGTATGCAGACTTCCACGTTTGGTGCCTACGATGCGCTAAACATGAGCCAAACGCAATTGCCCTCAGCAAGCCATAGTGCACTTAGCCAGTGGACTCTTGGTGGCACCCCGCGGTGGGGGCCACGCAGCCGACCGCAGCTTGATGTCAGCTATTCACCAATAGCAGCCATCTAAGAGAATGACGAAATAGTGCGTCTAAAAGAGAGTGAGGACAGGGCCTTCTGTTGAAAAGCGAGAAACTTCGCAATCCACTTGCGAGCTCCACGCACCGTGTTCAACAGCAAAACTTGGTGAGATGTTCACAGCAGCTTATGTTGCTTGTGGACCATGTTATTTCACCAAGCCCGAGGGGTGGTTCAGGGCCCTTTAAAGTGCGTGTAAGTTGCAGAAACACTTAACGTAGGTTACGGCATTCAGGAATATATTTTTGGCTGGATAACATCGTGTGCTCTTCTGGAGTCATGGCCATTCCAGTCAGGAAAATGGATGTCCTGTGCCTTGCCCACCACAAGCAGCATGTTCTTCTGTTGCTTGGTGATACTTTTCAAGCATTTCAGCTGGCATCATACAGCTGAAGAGATGTAAAATTATCGAAGGCTAGCTTGCACGTGTGCTGCATGTGTGTGAGCCGCACGGCACTGATGTCTCGGATTTACAATACTGCCATCTCACAGGCCGATGTTTAATGTAGTGGTGCTAACAAAGCCTAATCTAGTGCTCATGCTCTGTGTATGCAGGTGGACGTGATGTACATGCATGACCACCTCCTGGATGAATATGCTCTCATGGACCTTGCCTACATTTACTCTTGGCGGAGGGTAAGAGTGTCTTCGAATGCTATAGCACATATTTCAGCAGCTGCTGTGCTTCTCATTCTATAAACACTTCAGCTTACAAGCTAATCTCCTTCGGAACTCCTGCTACTGTCTGCTAAATTTAAGCAGCTTTCACTGCATTGCCAGGAAAAGTTGTCGCTGCTTATAGCTGTGATGAAATGAAATGAGTTGCTGAATTGAGCCTACATTGAAATCCTGTAGGCATTTCTTGTGCCACTAACTTATCCTTTCATTTTCTGTTGCTCAGCTCTTCCTTTCTTCATTTTATGATTGGCTTTAAGAGGAAGCCTTAGCTTAGAGGCTGCTGTCTAAATACATAGGAAAGGAGAAATTGTTTTTCACCGCAACCACCGCACCAAATTTGAGTTTTGTTGTATATAAAAGAATAAGTTAAAGTCTAGTGGCTGTTTGTAGCAAGCTTTAGATCTAGGCCGTTAAAAGAAGAGTTGAAAGTTGCGAGTTTTCAGAAAACGAAACTATCAAGTTTACAATTCTGCAGCTCGGAAATGAAAAATGATGTTGCAATTCTGTAAATTGCATTTTCTAGTACATCTAAAACGGATAAAATTGACGTATTATGCAAAGCTCTCAAATATACCACTAATATATGAGTAGGACTTTTGCAACACCCTTGTAAGAAGTGTAACAAATTCATGTAAAATAGAAATGAATATATCAAGTTTGTCCGCTTTGGATGTTCTAACGGATGCAGTTTACAGAACTGTGATATCTGTTCTTAGTGCAAAGCTGTGAATTAGGAAATTTCTTGTGTCTCTTTTTTTATCAAACTTACCAATTTTTAAAAATTCCTGTTCAGATATTCAATCGCTAAATAAAATTCCACTTCAACAGTCACTAGAATTTAATTTTTTCTTTCAAATGCAACAACTTTCATTAAGATTGGTCCAGTGGTTATCTCAGAAATGTCTTCCTGTGTTTTACACGTATTTCAATAGGCGGCACCAGAGTTGGGCTCGGGCTAAAGCTTCCTCTTAAGCCTGTAGTAACGTTACTGGAGCAAAGTTCCTGTTGCTTTTCTCGTAGTCTTTCTCTCTGGAAAGGTTTAGTAAACAGATACTAGAATGCACCCATCCCCTCGCCACACGTGTGCAAGATAAACAAACAGCAGTACATCTTCTCTGACTTGTTACAGAATGCCCCCATGCGGTTGCTGTACCGATTTCCTGTGCTACCACCATCACTCATGAGTTCGAGCTCAAAGGCAGATGAAGCGGTCCCTGTGCCACCAGATGAAGGAAAAAGCATTTTCATCGGATCCACTGCATCCCATCAGACCAATGACATGCCACCAGCTGGCTCTGCATCAAGTAAAAGGGGACATGCTCCTTCCAGTGGTGCCAGTGCGAATGCTAATGCAGTGTGTGCCACCAATCCTAGCCATGTGAACCCCGCAAGTGGTAACTGCACTGACACAGGCAATGGTAGTGCTAACCGCTCCAGTACAATTAACCGTGTCAATTCTGGTTTTTCCCAGAATACCAGTTCACTCAGCAACAAGGACACTACTGCTGCTGACATAGCAGCGGACTCTCAAAAGCCAGTTGGGCCAATCAACACGAATCGTGAAAGCTCTCCTGCAAAGCAGCCTGTTGAGACTCCTTCAAACAAGCGTGTAGAAAATGCTAGGTCTAAACAGGGTGCTGTTAGCTATACTGGCAATGTCAGTGGTTTGTCATCAGCAGGAAGCCCACAGCAACCACGAAACCAACAGCCATTACAAAGTCAACAATTGCCACAAAGCCAGCAGCCATCCCGAAGCCAGCAGCCATCCCGAAGCCAGCAGCAACCACAAGGCCAGCAGCCATCACAACAATCGCCACAAGTGCAGCAAACTGCACGAAGTCAGCAACCACCACAAAACCAACAACAAAGGAGCCCACAAGTTGTTAAACTTCCTGCAAGCATGGAGTGCGCTCCTTGTTTGCCCACGCCTCGTGTTACTGGCATCAAACCCGGTGTTGAACAGAAAGTGCCGTCCAGTGGGGCAAGTTCCAACCAGCCAGCGGCTTGGATTGGCCGCACGCCCGGTTCCAGCCCACCAGCTAGTCGTGTGGTGACCAGTGGACAGAGACCTGGAAGCAAGGCTGCCGTGTTTTCGAAGACTACACCACCATCACATCGCAGGAATGGTCTATCAACAGCGAATGGTGTGCACGGCAATTTGCGACTCATCCTGCCTGCGCCAGCTAAGGCTAATGGTCTCACGGACAGTAGGGAGGTGTTGCCAAAGGCCACTAAGGCAAGCAGTCGACCGAGTGACAGCCCAAGCAGCCCAGCCAAGCGGCCACACTTGGACTCACGGCCTGGCAAGGAGGCTGCGGTGTCATGACCTTGGACACCTATGCGCGTGTGTATATAGGAAGGCACAGCACAACTACTTCAAAGCAGGTCGTTTCCAGCAAAGATACAGGTGCGTTATTGCTAGTGAAGTGCAGTTAAGACACAGATTCGTTAACTACAGCAGTGCACTATGTCTTTTTGTTCTTGCTGGTAATCCATGTGAGTATGCTTTCGCAAACTGGAGACAGTTCATAACACATGAAGACATCTGCTGACAGCATTTCTTCTTTACCACAAGCTGATTATAAGGATGGTTGGTGAAGGCTTAAAAGTAAGGTGTAATAATTTAGGCTACCACAAATGGCTTGCGAATTTTCTGTCCTGTATGTTTCAAGAACGTTAACTATTGTTTTGTTTTCTCTAAGTTGTGCAGATAGCCCTCTTTACAGTATTGCCGTTAAAATGTGCAGGTAACCCTTCTCTTAGCAAGTCTGTCTCCTTTCTGCTCTCAGCATGGTGGAGAGCAGCACGTGCAGCATCATTATGGTTCTCTGCTGGACATATAAAATTGCTTTATAGGTAGGGTCACTTACGAGCACAATATGCAGCTGCGAACTTCCAGTACGAGTGAAAAATCAGGGCTGCAATTTTGTAGCGATGCCTTTTCCCAATTCTAATGCCTTTCAGCACTTCGTGTTCGTGAGTGGCCATGTTTGATGCTCCACGCAGGGCATCTCTTAACTATTCATGAATGCGAAAAGCGCCGAAAGGAATTAGCATCGAAAAAGGCATCGCTACAAAATTGCAGCCCCAAAGTAATGAGTAATCTCCTGGATGCTTGTCCTGCTTTGAAGTAGTGTTGCATACTATTAAGTTATTTACCTGGGGGCCACTGCAACAAGGAAGTTGAAGCAGTGCTTTGGACGCTTCATATACTGTGTGATACAGCTGTAAGCTGTCTCATTTCGCAAGCAATGCAAAGAGCATGCTTAGACTGACCACACCGAGCTTGTCACAATTACAAGGCACAAGAAGCCTCATGTTACATAGCAACTATCAGATGTGTATTATATTTTTGCACTTATATTGAAGCATGTGTATAAAGGATTTGTACAGAAATGAAGCCCCAGTGGTGCCTGAGCCATCATCATTTTTGACTAGCACTATCTTAAAGCAAACATACAGAGGTATTGTACAGAAATAAAGCTCCAATGGTGCTCTTGCACCACTTTTGACCAGCAGTGCCGTTTCCAAAGCTATACTCTGTTTTTCATCGAAGTGCCAGTTTGCAAATGTAATAAAGAACATTGAATCCTCAATTGGCAGATGGAAATGCCAATCCCAGATATGTCTGCAGACACTTGTTTTGCTTCAGCTACTGTCCAAGTTAAAGGGCACCTGAAAATACTTTTATAATATTAGAATGGCCTCACTTTTAAAGGACATCTCGTGAATCATCAAACCAGACATGCATCTGGTTGGCCTGCCTACCTTTCCTTCCTTCCTGTCTTCGCGAATCTCTTGCCTAAAAAATGTCGTGAATCCTGCAACTGTAAGTGGATTTATCGCACTGACATCTTGCTATCTCTCTTCGTCTCCGCTATTGTGCTGGAAGCTACACAGTGGAGAAGCCAAGGGGACAAAGCGTCATTCAAGAGTTGAGTGTCGTGGTGGCTGCAGTAGACTACACTGCACAGCACGCCTCTGCTATCTCAGAGGCCATGTGCAGCAGACATAGCTACGCCTAGTGACTAGATGAAATCATTTTCCAGTCATTTCGACATCGGTGGCATACATATTTTTTATTTAACTCCGAATTGGCAATTATTTGGCAACTGAGAAGGCTTTCATGATCACAAAACTGGCCAATAGTGTTGATGGGCCAGCTGGGTTCGATGACACCACATGATGGCTTTGTGGGAGCAAAAGCAAGCAATTTCTTGCTCTTTTTGACACTAAATTGTAAATTCCTTGCTGCATGCAGTGCAGTAATACGTGGTGATATGTGGCTCACATGTTCACAGCAGCCTTTATGACAGATTATGAACACAATACAAAAATGTTGACAAAGTGCTTTAGGCCCCCTCTGAAGATTCAGGTCTATGGGCTTGGGAACATGTAAGGTTCCCTTATCCTGTTTCTTTAAGCCTTTCAGAAGGTTGCATAATACTTTGATTGAAAGGCAGTGCTGCAAAACTCGCCTTCATGCAGCTACAGCAAACATCCAATATTTGTGATCATTTTGTGGTTGGGCTGATTCAGTGCTAGCTGAAAGGTTGCCAAGCACCATGAGCAAAACATGCAAATATTAGAGTACTGACTTGGCATCACTGACATTGCACTTATGGTGTTAAACCTTCTACATTTGCTTTAGAGAAGGTACTGGCAAGTGTAAAAAGTATATCAAATTTATTGTACTTGTTTCTGTGAACCATATTCTGCTTTAGTACCTAGCAAGTGGATCCACCATAACGTCGTGATAGATTGACTTGCTTCATTCTTTCGAATGCTGCTGCTGCCACACGAGTGCAGCCAGATGAAATGCACATAGCACTCATTTTCAGTTTTTCTTTTTTAAGAATTTTTATTGGCTGCTTTCTATGGTTTTAGAGGTATTTTTCATCTAACTTTTATCAACTGTCTGCACTCTCACAACTCGTACAAATCATGCCATAAGATACAAAGCCTTGTTCTTTGTTTATTAACTGCACACAGATGAGAAATGTTCTTGTATCGGCTAATATAGTGCCCAACTCAGACCAGACATCCTGCACGTTTTCCGCGCCCTCGACACTCGTGAATATATAATTGGACCCGGTCAATTGTGGTGTTTTTACCTAAAGTTGTATGCTACATGTGTTCTTAGTTCTGTCCCGTGGTTCGTAATGCATGCACATAGTAGCAAGCAATTTAAATGAGCTGAAAACATTGGCTCGGGGTCTTTCGGCAGTAGCAGTTGTGTTTCACAAATAACAAGAAAAAGGTAAACATTGAACTACTAGGCAATCTGAAAGAGGCAACTGACATCGCCAGACGTATATAAGAGAGACTGCGGAAGACTCTTTTCTCATTTGTGAATGACATTCCCTCAAAAAATCTGAACAGCTGGGGAACACGAAACGACCTGAAACCATGGACAAGTCACATGTAAATAAAGAGACCTGCACATTGTACATACTATGTGCTGCGTTTCAGTGAACTGTTCTCCAATACTATGAAAGCTTCACTTACATGGTGAGATATGGTGTTGTGTTCTGCCTTTTTTTATGAGCAGCATCATCATACTTAGCTTTATTGCTAAGCAACATCAAACTTTGCTGTTTCATGACACGATAATGGCAATAAGGCCAGGTATGACACATTTAAACGAAGTTAAATATGAAAATATGCTTCCCAACCATCATGCTTGCTAAGTGACGTCCTTTTACGTGGAGGAAGCATGCAGTAAGTTTTCCATACCTTCAGAATCATATTGGTACTTTTTTTGAGCTGTAATTGTTGAACCTGTTTACATAATTTCGGTCAGAAGCTGAAGTTGGTTGATGGCAAACTTCAGCTACTGAGAAAAGTAGATTCCAGTTAATCTTAGTTGAGATAAAACACTGCTCATTCCCCCCATCCCCCTTTTCAAAAAATAATAAAACTGCATCGTGCTCTATAACTTGGGCTGGAATAATGTAAGTTACATTCACCATGCTTTGTCAGTGGTCCGAGCAGCCTAAGTGATTGCCAGTATAATGCAGGCAGAGTGGTGGCTGATAGTAAATCAATAAAATAGTGAAATAAATTCTTACATTATACCAGGCAATGTTTTTGGCTAAGCCCAAGAGCATGCATATCGGCCTTCTGGTTGCACAAATGGATCCATTTCTGGTTTGTTACAGCACTGAATGCTGCTGTTGTTGAAAAGTAGATAACGAGCTTGTAAGTTCAGCTAACTAAAGTGCAGTATTCTAGGATAGCTGTATTCATAACTTGAAATTATGATCTATGCAGCGAGGTAGTAGTCACTTTCTAGTGGCATTTTTTGTCATTGGAGATTATAGCTCCCTAGGCTGCCAAATAATAGTAAATCATAACACCGTATAGCAGTTCTATGCATCATAACTGTGCAATGAAAGTTGCTGCGGCAGGTCGATTGGCCCATGAAGAATGCAGCACTGTCCTTGACAGCTGTGTGTGGCTATTGGGTTATGTTGGATCTGTGCTCCACAGCTCTGCTCTCAAGTGCATATAGGACACGGTAACGCCCCTCCATCCACGCGCCACCGCCGCTTTCTTAAGAGGAAGCTTTAGCTCGGGTGCTCCTATCTAAATACATGTAAAAGGAGAATTCGTTTTTCTCGGCAACCACTGCACCAAATTGGACAAGGTTTGTTGCACTTAAAAGACAAACCTAAAGTATAGTGACTGTTGGTTTCGAATTTTTGAGTTAGGTCGTCAATTTTTTATTAAAGATTGGCAAAAATCGAACATCTTCAAAAAACGAAACTATCAAGTTTACAACTCTGTAACTCAACCACTAAAAATGATAATACAATTCTGTGAATTGCATCTAATAGTAAATCTAAAGCGGACAAAATTGATATGTTACACATGAATATAAAAAAATTTAATCATAGGAAAATACAACTTTTGCAAAACCGTTGTAACCAACGTAACAAATTCACGTAACATGTAAAATGACATATTGAATTTGTCCGCTTTGAATGATGTAATAGATGCCGTTTACAGAACCGCGATATCAGTTTTTGATGCAGAGCTATGAATTTGTAAACTTCGTGCTTCTATATTCTTCAAACGGTCAAATATTTGAAAATCGCTTTAAGAAAATTCAAGCCCTAAATCGAAATTCGGCTTCCAACAGTCACTAGAATTTAACTTTCTCTTTCAAATGCAACAAATTTCATCAAAATCGGTCCAGGGGTTATCTCATAAAAACGTTTTTGCGTTTTACATGTATTTGAATAGGCCGCGTCGGAGTTGGGCCCGAGCTAAAGCTTCCTCTTAAAGGGAAGCTGAAACGGTTTTGAAAGTCCATGAATTGCTGGGGTTAAGAAGAACATACCTATTAATTTACGGCTCTGATATTTTTTCTTCGTTTTGTTAATATAAGGGGCGGAAATTGCTTTCTAAATCCCCCCCCCCCCCGCGGACACGCCCCCGTCGCTTCCCGGAGTGACGGGTGAGGAAGCAGGCGGAGGAGAGAACCGGCGGGAGTGACGTCATTCCCGGGGAGTGTGCCGGCGGACCGGCGTGCTGGCATACGCTGGCGTGTTTCTTTCCGTCCTGCGCTTTACTAAACGACGCTACGAGAGATCTGCCGCCGCTGACGTTTGCTTTCTTTTGCGATTTTCGTGAACTGTGCTTCCTTTCTGTGCTGCGTGAGTGCCTACAGCCAAGGGCGCCCAAGATGCCGTCGTTCTGTGCAGCATTCAGCTGTGCGAACACAGGCGGGCAAGATGATGTGGCGTTTCACATGTTCCCGAAGGACAAGAAGCTTGCAGCGCGGTCCGTGCGATGAGGAGAGAGAATTTCGTGCCGGCGAAATCAACTGTGCTGTGCTCGGACCATTTCCGCGACAGTGATTATCATCGGAGCTTGACAACGATGCGGGCAATCGTTATTGCAATTCCCGTGGCCACATTGATGCACTCGAGAAATGCGAACATTTGCAGCCATGAACATCTGGTAACACAGTTTTAGCGTAGCCGGATAGCCTTACGACCAATGCGGAAAGCGTTGTTGCCAGCGTTGCTAGGCTTGCCTAGCGACATTCGACGTACGGTTGCAGTTACCGTAAAGTTACCGTGTTAACCACACGGCGGTGCTAAAGCTGCCTAATATCTGTATGTCAACACTAGCATGCAGCACGCATACCGAGTCTTCATCGAGCCACAATCGCAAAGTCTTCGAACCATAGTCTGAATATTGCACATATAATCCCCCTGGCCATCTCAATCTGGATGTGTATGATAAGCAACTTCCATGACTGTACCTCGCAGCACTGATGTGCGCGCTTTGAAACGCGGTACTTATGTTCGCGATCGTTTATCAGCACGCAAAAAACCACCGAACTTTAGACAAGCAACGGTAAGGTACTTGACATCGCGAAATTGCACCCGTGTTTACAATCTAATGAGAAGTTAGTGCTTCGGCATTCTTCCAGCAGCAAGTTCCCAGTGACTTTTAGCGCATTTTTTCTCCTGTCATTTCAACGTGCAGCCACACGAAAAAACATACGTACCAGCTAATATTTTGAATGCGCGAGAAGGTGCACACATCGTTCTCGCTGTTGGCACACACAATATTGTGGTTGCCGCCATCGTTTTCTGTATCGGCTGTCGGTTCGAACATGCAAGGCGAAAATACAAGCAGTCCGAGACAGCGAGAACGTTCCATAATGCTTACAGCTCATCTGTGAAGCCAGACCAGAACAGTGTGCTACAGTCGAATGTAATAATAATTATTATACTTTTTACTAGCATGTTTGCAGCTGATTTGTCTAGTACTGCCAAACCTAAAACAATACTAAGTTTTTTATCTTTTGAATATTTTACGCTATTTGTTGCAACTGTTTATATTTTTACTTATACACTGTACAGGAGGTCCCATAACAGTCTCTGGCCTCGGGACCTCCTCCTGTATATTATTGTCTTGTATTATATCTTGTCTATTAATAATAAAACCTCAATCAACATTCATAGGTGCTACGCTGGCTACGCTCTGAAACGGCGGCGCCGACCGATGATCCCCGTGAAGACGTCACAGCGGTCCCGGCCAATCACGGGCAACAGCGGCGTTCGCGCGATGCCCTGAGGTGCTGGTGCGCGTTTTCTTGCAAAAAACAGCCGATTGCGTTTGTTTCCGCCCTTTTTAAACTAGATATTCGTGTTCCATGGACTCAAAACTGTAGAATGCCGCAGGGAACTAATTTCCCGCTTTCCCCTCACACCAAATCCGGTTCCGGCATTTCCGGTTTCAAAATTGCCGATTCCGGCGTTTCCGCTTCCTGGAGTTGCGCTGCGGGAATTACCGCTTTGACTGCTGTTAGACAATAGCCGCGTTTACATGAATGCGACAATATCGCATCGCATTTCTAGCGCATCACATTCATGTAAACAGCAGGCGCATCGCATTAATGCGCCAGGCGAGGGTACATTTACGGGCGCGAGTCGACTCTCGCGGAGCATGTAAACGCAGGATCGTCGCATTAGGAATGATGGGAAGGAGTTAGCCATCAACATGGCGGCGGTCCCGGCTGCCCGCTTCGAATTGAATTTGGCGTTGCTTTTGGAAAATGCACTTCGTTCGCAGCAAATTATTGTGTAAACGGCTTTCGCTTAGTCTCAGGCCGCTTCGACGACAGAGTATTATGGATACCCTTGTGGTGTTTTCGAGATCGCTTCTCGTTTCGAACGAGTCGAAGCCTAACGAAAGAAACATTTGAGTTATCAGCGCTACCTATCGCTAGAGTCGGAAAATAGCAGCAACGACGGCATATGGCCTCTGAGATCCGAAAATCTCGTTGGCCAACTAAAGCTGCAAAACGCGTGCGCGGCTTTGCGTCCGCTACACTATAGCGTATAGCGTACGCTATGAGTTGCGTACGCTAAACTAAAACTGTCTATTTCTCGGCACTCAACCACCAACGTGCACTCGGCCTACTACCGGAAACCAGTTACACCGGAAGTCGGTTGCACTTCCCTTATACGACACCATGTGGCGCTACGTTCTCGCGAGAGTTAAGGCGATACATGTAAACGGCGTCGCATCGCCTTTCCCAAATGCGCTTGGAAATGCGATGCGCCACTGTCGCATTCATGTAAACGGGGCTAATGGTGAGACGCCCGCGCGTGCTTAGCAGAGCTGTGGCAGTCACCATGAGAAGAATGCAAAAGGGACAAGCTGTTGTATTCCACTGAAGTAGCAGTTCGCGGTCGCTGTTTTCCAAATGCACGAAAAACGGCAGTGCTCTCCAAGCGCCCAGACACTACATTCCACTGCACGTTGTCTCTCGTGGCACAACCCGTCGCACGTTGACGCGAAGCAGCGAACACGATCAGATCGCTGATTACAATAGGCGGTGGTTCTTGGATGGAATCGCATTCACAGTTTAAACTGCAGCTGGTGCAATCAAAGCCTCTCCATCGACGCGAAAGTAAACAATGCCAAAGAATAAAACAGCGTCACTTCCACTCGGAACAAGAAGCTGCAGCCACGTAAGTTCCGCTTGACGCCGGAAGCTTAAGGAATGAGTGGGAGAGGAGCGTGGAGGAGGAGGGTAGGTATGGAGGTGTATGGAGGTGCTTTAGGACACGGGAGATACGTCAGCAAACAAAAGAATGGTGCGTGCTTTCCTACTTGCATTATAAATTCTGACGTTGCGCATCATTAATAAAGGGAAAATGAGACATCCACCCAATCGTAGCAATTGCTACAAAAGAAACCCATACGGGTTCCTCGATAGGAAAGTTCCTTTCTTTCCTTTCGAGGAACCCGTATGGGTTTCTACTTGTAGCAATTGCTATGATTGGGTGGATGTCTCGTTTTCCATTTGTTAATTACTTCCCTCCATCTTGCGGATTTCCGCAGAACTATTACGTCAATGTGCATCATACTTTGCAACGCAGTGAGTTTATAGCATATACGCTTCCACTGCACAGTACATACTTAGAAACCACTGGCTCTGTTTACACAATTGTGTTCAAGAGTAGCATGAAGACAGGCATAGCTTATTTTTTTTTCACGCACAAGTGTAACTGCCCGGCTCTTCAAATCGGCGGTGTCTGTCTGAAGCCGCGATGCAAGCGAACGAGGAAGGCGCCTGGAGGTGAAGGAAATCGCGCGCCGGGAAAAGTAAGAAGGAGCGCGAGCACGTAAAGCCCCTTATACCCGGACCACATGTACGCGTGCGGACGCACGCAAGTTCGCGTCTACGCGCCCTGCGCTTACCACGCCTTGCGAAGGATGGCGGTTTGCATCCACAAAGATACGCGAATACGGTGTTCGCGACAGCGTGCGCTCACTGCGCTCACTCAGACGCCTTGGCAGACGCCACTTCGTTATTGACAGTGTTTCAAAATGCTTCGATATCCATAAACGTGATTGTTATATTTTTGTAGCTGTTAGATCACCATAAAAAGGAAAAAAAAAGCACTTTCTTGCATGACATAAGTCTGCTTCACTGAGAATTGAATGTACCGCGCCGTAGCTGCGTAGTCAGGCGCGCCGACGCGAGGCAGGCAGCCCAAGCAGCTGTTCACCGAGATCGCGCCGCCTTTCGACGCGTACGAGCCGTGCCACCCCGTCTGCGCATGCGTGGGCGCGCGAACGCGAGCTTGCGCGCATCCGCAAGCGTACGTGTGGTCTGTGGGCTTTAACCATGGCTTTAACCCTTCAAAAGTAGCGCCATTCTGAGATCTTTCGGCCACCCCGCTCTCCCCGGCGTTTCCTCCTCGCCGCGTCCCGTGGTCCCCCATTGGCCCCAGCCTCCTCCGCTCCCTCACTGGCCAATCCGTCTCACGTGGAAGCACGCGTTGCACTTATGTATATTTTTTTTTTCTTTCCAGCGCGCTCCGACGGCCATTTTCGACCCAGTGCGACGAAAGTACGCGTTAGCGGACCAAATCAAGAGGGACGAGATGCCGTGCTGCGGCGCCTTCGCTTGCCGCAACCGTAAAGGCAATTGCAAAATGCTTTTTGTTGACCACCCGGCGAGCGCAACCTTCACAAATGAAAAGCGTGGATGCATAGCGTCGGGCGGGTTGACTTCAAGGAGGTTGCAAAAAAAAAAAAAACGCACAGCTTCTTCATTACCTCTTCTTTTGAACCTAGTTTACCTCTGCGTTTTTAAAATAGTGGTTGCGTAAGTGTCGATGTTGTGCGCGGATTTTAGCACATTTAAGTTGACTTGTTTCTAATGTGCTCGCTTTGTTTCACAAGAGTTTTGTTTTGCCACGAAAGTGCTCGCATCGCAGCAGGCGTGTGACATAAATGCGACTTTATTCAGGTAATTTCTATTTCGGCTTAACCAGAAGTTCGCACATTCTCGACGCCTTTGCAAGGCTCACAAGGCTTACAGATGCAGTCGTTTAGCTTTAATGAACGCCTGCGCGTGCTGATTTGGTTTGTAGTGTTTAACGTTTTTAATATCCTGAAGCGGCTAAGGCTATGAGGGAGGTCGCAGTGGATGGCTCCGGATAACATTATTTAAGTCATCTGGGGATGTTTAACGTGCACATTGATCCTACAGTACATAGGCCGGTAAATTCGTCGTTGGCGTTCCGTAATTCTCGCATGGGCGCTGTAGCGCTGCGTAAGAAGTTGGTGCCTGGACGCAATTGTATTTCTTGAATAGATTTGATTTACTAGTTGTGACAACGTGTCATTATTTCGTATTACTGACGGTGCCTCCAGGACACCAAGGCTAGAACCAGAGCTGGTCCTTGGGTTGGGGCTCGCCGAAGTCTGTGCCTGCCAGTGGGGTATAAGATCGCGAACACTCCCTTTTTTACGCGAATACTCCCTGCGCCGCCTGATTTATTATAATCTCACGTGTTCTCCTGAGGCCTCCATCAGTCGTTGCATGTGCCCTCCTGGCGCAGTACATGTAAAAAAGAAAGAAAATAATCTATCGTCCAGAGGACAAAAGCACCCCGAAATGAAGAAAAGGTGATCCGCGATTTATACGGCCTACCGCGCCCGTGAGAGGATAATTACGAAACGCCAACGAGGAATCTGCCCACGGGCCTCTTGCATTTCGCCTATATATCCTGGCTGCTGCTCGACGTGTCCTCGGTATTGTAGGGATGAGCATCGGCTACTCGGACGTTTTGTGTGCAGGATTATCATAGCAGAGAAACGCTGCAAATGACCACAGGTCCCCTGATGAGGATGAACATTTTTGCTGCTTAACGTTAACATATTTATGCATCCAATTAAGTAAATGGGTATCGCATCCGTTTATGCACTGTACGTTGCCTTCCATCTTTTGCGATAAATAATTTCGCGGTTTTTTATTAAAGAGTACGGGCGAAATTGCCGTGGAGGCTGCGCGTAGAGCAGTTCCGTAAGTTTGCATCCCAGTACCACGACAAGAATTAGTGCATCAGTCAAATGCGATTCGTTTTAATAAATGATCCGTTGTTCTTTGGTTTCCATTACTTGTGCGTGCCTGACAGCTCAGTGGACTGTGTATTTGTGCTGTAAACTTTCCTTGTCTGCAAGACTGTGATAAGCACCTATATTAGACCAATTTGAGGACTGTTTGATCCTACAACCCTATTCTCTCTGTCTTTATACCCGCCACGGTGACTTAGCGGCTATGGCGTGGTGCTGCTAAGCACGAGGTCGCAGGGTCAAATCGCGGCCGCGGGGGCCGCATTTCGATGGGGGCGAAATGCAAAAACGCTCGTGGTCCCGTGCATTGGGTGTACGTTAAAGAACCCCAGATTACCAAAATTAATTCGAAGTCCCCGACTACGGCGTGCCTCATAATCAGATCGTGGTTCTGGCACGTAAAACCTAAGAATAATTTTTTTCTCTGTCTACAGTGTTCGAGTTATAGGGACACTGCTTCCCTGCGAAAACTTACAACGCAGACCACAGACACACGCAGTATACAGATATAAAATTAGCGCTTCAACAAAAGTGTTACTGGTGCTGATGGGGAGGGGGGGGGTTATAATTATTTTCGGAACCTCTGTCCAGTTTTCCCCATCAAGTTCCTTTTTGCCATGAAATTCCAACCTCTCGCACTGCATTAAACATAATAAAAACGATTCAATGTGCTGCGAAAAATACTGGTATGTTGTTCACATTATCAATACTGCCTACGTGTGAAAACGTTGCTCACGGCCGCCAGAACACGTGCATCAGCTACACACATCTGTAAAAGGCGCAGAACAGAAGCGGTCCAGTTCATTGCTCCAGAGGTTTGGAATCTTTCTCGTGCCAGCCGAACAAAAGTATCCTGCAAGTACGTAAAAGCCACGTTCGCATGCTTTCACGCAGTGTTGCGTTTCGCCTGCAACGCGCGGTTTTGCCGGCGCGACTGCGGCGGGGCGGCAGACATTTTGGCCCGTTCGGCGTCGCCGCAACGCTCCCCGCCAGGCGTTTCCAGGCGTTTCCAGGCATGTTCCGATGCCACGTGTCTTCATGTGCGTGTGTGAGTGTATGTGCCATTGTGCCCGAACGGCGGCGATGCGACAGCAGGGGGTCACCCTCTCCTTCCAGTCATTGTGCCCGACCAGAGGCGCTCCGAGAGCCGAAGTTACCTTCTCCTCCCAGTCTTTGTGCCCGACCGGCGGCAGTGTGCGTCACCTTAGCCCATTGTACAATCACGTGCTCGTCTATTGAGGGGTTCCTTCTTGCCCTCAACTGCGAGAGTATAAAAACAGCTGCCCCCGGACGCCAAAAGGAGGGCTCCGATTTCTTCTGTTGAGTAAAGTGCTCTCCCGTCTCTCTACTTCGGTCAACCTGACCGCCAACTCTTTGCAATGTTAAAATAAACAAGTTGTTTTGTTGTTACCAGTCGACTCATGCTTTGCCGGGACCTTCGGATGCTTCCAGTTGTACCCCAGGCCGCCAGGCCAACGCTACCCTTGGGGCTTGCGACCCAGGTACAACCACGGGCGTCAGCGCCGAGTTCCCAACAAATCGTACCAGCGGGTACGACCACAACAACTCGTACCAGCGGTGCGATTCAAACAGCAGTCAAAGCTTGAAACTCATGTAATTACGCCCATGTTTCAGCACAACGCGTTCATGCGTCGTGCTTCAGGAACACGAACTCTCAACTTGCGGACGCTTTGCGCCTCAAATAATCATCTTTTTCACTATTCCTTTGCGCAGTCACAACACGGCATTATTAAGGCCAGTTATTGACTGATGAAATCTTGCTTTAAAAACTGCTCCGCAGGGCTGGAAGTTTTCGGCAGATTTCGTCCGGTAGCGCGTCAGCCGTAGTCTGCTACGGCAGGGTCGACATAGGCGGCGCCACTGTCAAGACCGCGCCGAGCAGGGGAGTGAAACAGAGGAGGGAAGTGGTTGGCGCAAGGAGGTTTGTGGAAGCCGCCACGAGACATCCATTCGAGGGATCGCCAGCCGTTTGTGCACAGGCGCGAGTGCGAGGGGGCGGGGGAGAGAAAATCTGGAGGCATTTGCTCTACGCGAGCGAGTGAAGCCACCGGCGGCCATACTGCAGGGGGCAAAAGAGGGCGGGCCCGGCATATAGGCGGCCGTGGAATACGCGGGCACACCTTCCAGTGCGCTTTCAAAAATTGCAGAAACAATTTTGTTCATCATACATAAATATTTTGCTTATGATAAGGCAATTTAGATGCTGCAATATATGATAATCCATTAATATTTTTGTGGGCATGAAAACGCTTTAATGATTAGCTTTTTTTCAGTACATATAGCAAATATAACATTTTTTGTTCGCGGTATTAAAAAAGCTTATATACTACATTAATTTGATGATGTTTTTAATTATTAGTGTTTTTTGTATGCATCACTATCATGGCACTGCTTTAGCTGTATTGCTGTATTATATTTTGTGTATTTGCTGTGTTTCTTGTAGAAGTTTGTGTACCGTGCCAACAACGTACGGGTAACCGAGGTCCAGTCAGGCGAAAAGCCTTTTGTCTACCCATACGTGGGCCGATCCCGAAGATGTGCGCAATGCCGGGCCGACCCGGGGCGGAGGTGAAGCAGGCGTTAAAGAGACACTAAAGAGAAAAATGATTTCTTCTGCATCGGTAAATTACCTTTCTACGACACCAAAAACGCACCTCTTACCACGATAAGGCGCTTGGTTAACCAGAAAAAGCGCAAGAACGAAAGGCGGGCGGCGACGCCTCCTTCCGGCACCTGGTCTCTGTGACGTCATGGATTTTGATGGCATCTTCTAGGGCTCACTTAATTATACAGCGGTACTGATAGACCACATTATGTTCTAAATGAACCAAAGATTAAACATGGCAAGTTTCGGGAACCTTTACTCAGCCAACGCGGCCCTAATGCGAAAACATAGTTTGGAATCCCTGACGTCACACTGACGTACCGGCGTCGGCGTTTCGGCGCGAAATTCGGCTACTACTGATACTTCGACCTCCATTTTCTCATCTAATAATCAAACTGTAATTTTGAAATGACTGCCTGCAGGGTTCTGAAACAATGCTTTATTAGCCTCAACTGATTTATTGTTTCGCTTTAGTGTCCCTTTAAGCACTCCCCATACGTGGGCCGATCCCGAAGATAGAGCAATGCTGGACCGACCCGCAGCGGAGGTGCAGTTCGCCATCAAGGTGCTCACATACATAGCTTCGTTGGTCATCCTTCTTCACAGAGTGGAAGGGCACTGAGATAGGTTTTTTTTTTTTATTTCACACATATTGCGCAAGCCCAGCTCTCTGTGCTCTGGCAGTTGAAATATATAGTAGAGAAATACTGCACGAGACGCATACGGCTAGCTGAAGAGTGTTGTAAATGCCACTTGAAGTTCCCTATAATACGCAGGTTTTCTAAACCACAATTTTCACTCTTGGTCCATCTTGCTCATAGATTTTTGTTTAAGCCGGGAAAGTAGTGTTCGCACTCTTTCTTTACAATTAGCTGCAATTGTTTCCTTGGTCATATCGAAGTGCCGGGTTTTGTCCGTAGGCACAGGGACGAGGCGACTTGGGAAGTAAAACTTTATTTGGGCGAACTTATGCCTATAAGAGAACTTCTAACAAACACTGTTCGGCGGTTGCGAAAACATGTGCGGTCGAGCGTTGGCGGAAAAGAATAGCACTCTTGCCAGTGCGATATTTATAACCGCGAAACGCACCGCAACTCCTTTATCAAACACTAGTCCAACGCGCTATCGACGCGACGCATTGAAACGAGCTGGAAACGGTGCTGCGCAAAGAAACAGACACCAACAGAAATAGGCGCATGCGGCAATATGGTGTGCCCGAATCTTGAGGTAGTACTCGGCAATCTTCTTTGAGAGCTTATAGATGTGATCACTTAAAGCATCACACTCTAGCAGGTGCATCAAGCTCTGCCAACCTCTCTCTCTCTCTCTCAATAACCAGAGTTATTTCCATGACCAATGATGTGCACTTTACGCTCTAAAAACGTTTCCACCCTGTGGGGCTTATCTTGTCCCCAAACGATAACTGTCATCAGCCTTGCTTGCGTTTCCTCTCTTGAAAACTCGGCGCTCGCAACATTCCTGTCGTGAGTGCTGTACGTGTCAAGCTGATAACGCGCAAGCCGTTCGTGACTAGGAAGTACCGAGCTCGCAGCGTTAAAGAAAGGACATGCGGGCAGGACACATGACGATTATCGTTTTGGGACAAAATACAACCCGGAGGGTGTAAACATTTTACAGCGAAGCTGTACACTCTAAAAACAGTTGCACCCTTTGGAGTGTATATTTGCCACGCAACGATACTCGTCATACGTCCTGCTCGCATTTCCTTTCTTTAACGCTGCGAGCTCGGTACTTCCAAGTCAGGAACGGCATGCGCGTTATCAGCATGATAGAGCATTCTCGACAGGAAAGTAAAGAGCGCAGCGTTTTCAAGAAAGGAAATGCGGGGAAGACAGTTGACGATTGTTGTTGTGTGGCAAATAAACACTCTTTGGGTTGTATATTTGCCACACAAATATATAATCGTCATCTGTCTTGCTTGCGTTTCCTTTCTTGAAAACGCTGGGCTCGCTACTTTCCTGTCGAAAATGCTCTGTCATGCTGATAACTCGCACGCCGTTCGTGGCTTGGAAGTACCGGGCTCGCAGCAAAGGAAATGCGCGCTAAACAGATGACGATTATTGTTTTGTGGCAAGATATGACCCAAAGGGTGTAATTTTATTTAAGAGCGTACTACCTCTACCGTCCAAGGAAATTCTCGTGTCGTTGGCGTGGTAAGCAAAAAACTCCTCATACGTGGGTCGATCCCAAAGATGTGTGCAATGCCGGGCCGACCCACGGCGGAGGTGAAGGAGGCATCAAGCGCTCCCCATACGTGGGCCGATCCCGAAGATAGTGCAATGCCGGGCCGACCCGCTGCGGAGGTGCAGCTCGCCATTAAGGAGCCCACATGCACAGCTTCGCTGGTCATCCTGCTTCACAGAGTGGAAGGGCGCTGATATATATATATATATATATATATATATATATATAAAAGAGTATCTGCAGTGCTCTCACGTCAAGGCGTTGTGCGTGCAGTAGTCGGAGGCCTTTTCACTGTAGTGTTGTCACTGTTGCGTCAGGAAGAACACGAACAAACTCGAAATTTAAAGCGCATACACACCTGCTTACTAGTATCTAATGCTCGGTACATAAGCGCCCTTGTGCTTAAGTCCTATTACAAGGAAACACACTGCTGTACACCGGCGTGCATGGGTATACAGACCAAGGATTGCGCGATAAAACAAATTTTCTCCTCTGTCTGTGAATGCAACCTTAAAGAGTGCATGCAGTCAACTTGGCATTACGAATTTTCGAGCGTGCTCTCCAGTTTTCGTTTATGCTTGTTAATTACGAATTCCTTTTTTTTTTTTTTTTTTTTTTTTTTTTTTACGGCAGCCCCGTGGTCCGTATACTTTTGCTCACGGGTGTACGTATGTACAATCAGACCGCACGCGTATATGAGCACTACTCGAGCGCGCTGCAGGCTTGCGGTGAAATCCGAGCCCAAGCACGCGCAGCGATGCTCCTAGGGGTTTTTAAGGTGTAAATTTAACATTGAGACACGTGTAATGTAGCACATAATGTACATGTACATACGTGCACCTTCCCCACGGTTCCCAGCTGAATGAAATGCATACTGTACACAGGCGGCCGTAAGCAATGAGAGAGAGGTGTACTTACAGGTAAAATGTTATTCCCGGTGTCTTCATACGCCGATTTCTAAAGCCAAAAGCAACGCACGATTTCATCATGGCCTACTGAGTTGTTGCAATGCTCTAGAAAAGCATGCCACAATCATTTTCAAATACCATTACAGCAGCGCGACTGCGCACTCCGCGCTCTGCCATAGGCTCTGCTACGACGGCTTTACCCGCTCGGAAAGCTACGGAGGCAATGCGCGCACAAGTGAGAGCGCTTCTGAAAAGAGTCCCGCGTTTTAATCCATGGGTAGGCTATTCCCTTCCGCGTCGAGGCAAACGCAAAACCGTAGCAAGTGGAAGCTGCGTCGATTCAGCGTTTGCTCCGAGCAACCAAAAGCACTGTCACTCCTGCCGGACTATTTGGCGCGCTAACACAGCCACACGCCCGTAGCTTCCCCTCCACAGAAAGTTGTCCGCGCGGGCTTTATGATGCCCCTAACAAGATCGGTACGAGCGGCTTCCTTTCGGTGACCCACCTCCACTCCAGAAGAATATAACCTCCCTGGTTTACTTCCTCTGGCATTTGCTACAGGTATTGTTTGCTATACAGACGTGTTGGGATAACATCGTCCTCGCGAGCCGTACGCTGTGTGCGCGAGTGAAAGCGTGCAACCATAGGGCTACTATATGCGTGCAACGGTGCCAGCGTTTTCACAGCGAGTGTCCGCGGTCATCGAGTGTGAAGTGTTCACGTTTGCCTGTGCGCGCTGACACCATGATAGTTCATTTAGTTAGTAAACGAATGTTTGTAAGGGGCACCATTCTACTCCGGCGGCTGCTGCGTATGGCGTGGCCGCGCGAGCGCCGTCTTCAATACGATCAGCGATATGCACCGAAGGCCGATAGCGTCGTGCGCGCTATAGCACACGACGCTATATAGCAGCTCTACAGCAATAGATGTGCCAGTTGCATGGCTATCGGAGTGCTAGAGGTTCGTTATCCTTTTAAGACAAATGTGTTGCCACTAATATACTATCGCATGGCGACAATCGGGTACTCTTTGTGCGGGGCCTCTCCACGGCGAGTGCAGCGATGTGGTGGCAAGGGGGTCCGGGCAATGTGCCCGACATGTGCACTGTCTCGACGGCGATGTGTGTCGCAATTGAATAATTTTGAGCAATGGCAATAGTTTCAGCCGTTGACGCACTATGTGGTAATCCAAGGTATATATAGTTTTCATGTGACGTCACGGACGCAGCTCTCACTGCGCTAGTACCCAAACATGGCGGCCACGATGACGTGAGTGCATTGTAGTATCACACGCACATTGTTTTGCTTATTCACGGCGACTGTTTTTCACCGGTTTATCACTGTTATCGCTTTGTCGTTCGACACAAGATGGGGCCCGTCGTCCTGTCATGCTGTCAAGTTTCTTGATTACACTCCTTATCTACGTGCTAGTACCTAAAGATGGCGGCCGCGATGACGTCTGTGCAAACTATCTATATCCTCAGAGCTTGGGCTTGAAAGCTCTGAACTGTACGCAAATAGGTTTTGTAGGTGTTGGATATAACAGGTAGGCTGTACCGGAGGAACCCAACAAACACCCTGTACAGCTGTAACATTGATGAGTTCTTTCCTGCAAGGAACCTGAACAGATGACATATAGCAAACGGTCACTTTTTCATGTGGTTCACGTGAGGAGTCCAGGACAAGTCTCTGTCAATCACAACACCCAAGAACCTGTGGCTTCTCCTGTACAATATCACTTAACTGTCCGTTGATTGATATGGCATATGCAGACATTGGCTTCCAGGTATAGGCCACCACCGTGCACTTTTCCCACGTCACCTCCATACCTTGTTTATGAAGGTAGCATGATGTCGATGAGGCCGCCTTCTGAAGCAGAGCGCGAAGCTGAAGCCGTGACACCTCCGACGTCCGCACAGATGTCGTCAACATAGATAGCGAGTCGAACGGTGCTCGACAGGTCCTCGAGTAGTCCAATAAGGGCTAGATTAAAAAGTGTTGGGCTTAGTACTCCACCCTGAGGGACTCCGCGGCTGCTGTAATACTGGAGTGTTGGGCCATCCTAGTGAGCACATAGCACATGTTGGGCCATCCATTAGTGAGCACATAGAATGATCACGTCTGTAGGTAGCTACAAACCCAGAGACATGTCTTGCCACCAAGTCCTATTGCTTCTAACACTTTATGGATGACTTCATGGGTAACATTATCGTAAACCCCTTTAATGTCTAGAAATGCTTAAACTTTCAGTATGATCCACGACAGTGTGCTTTCCAGACAACCTGTGGCCATTTCTTTCTCCACTTACTTTTTCCACATAAACTGCAAAGCAAGAGAGTTCCAGTGGCAATGTCAATGAAAACTGCCTGCTATTTACCTTATATTAAAGTTTTGCATAGGAGTGGTTGCCTAAATGAGTTCTGTTGAACTGCACAAGGTGTATGAAGCATGAAATGGGAAGTTCGTATGATCTATCAGATGGATGCAAATTGTCCTCTTCATCAGTAACAGTTGTGTTGCACATTCACACCATATTCTAGAAGCTTTTTTTTTTTGTCGATGGCAGGAAATGTGCTGCAGCTGTTGCACATAGAATGGTATCGCTACTTTGGCTTGTATGTGTCAAATGTGTTGGTTGAGCAGTTTCTTTCACTAGCTCAGAATTTTAAGATCTGCCAAGCAGCTGCTTTCTGCAAGCCAAAAATGCTTTCACATTAGCTCCACCAGGGATGTGCTAAGAATTGCCACTAGCATCCCATTCCTCCCACCAGCAGTTATGTTGCGAAATTTATAAGGCCAAAATCAAACACTTATTGCTTGTTAATGCATTTTGCATTAAATGCAAACATCAAGGAAAAAAAGAAAGCAATGATTTGCTGCAAACCCTGCAGTGATGTGCCACAATAAATATGCTGGAACGCATCCAGAACAGAGCTGCCCGATATATAACTCGGAATTTTGATCGAAAGTCAAGTAAAACACAGATCAAGCTCGATATTTCATTACAGCCCCTAGACATCCGCCGCAAGATTGCTTTGCTCTGTCTATTACACAAATATGTTCATTTCGATAAACCATGCATATTACCCCTCGAAACCCCCGTCCGTACGTCCTCAAGATTACATAATCACTTTAGCTTCAAGCGCATTTTCGGTAAAACCACTGCTTTCAATTTATCTGCTGTACCTCGTGCCATATCCCACTGGAATGGTCTTCCTGATGATATCGTCACGATAACTGATCGTAAAATATTTCGTGAACGCCTGTGCGTGCTTTTTACATAATCTCCTTTCTTTTATATATCTGCTATGCTTGATCATGCTATGCTTTGTTTTGTTTTTTAGTTCAGCCACTGTACAGTTGTCTTAGGTTTATTTTTGAGTTGTTTCCGTTGTACTTAACAGTTCTTTGTTACATTGCCCCCCTTACTCAATGCCCGACAGGGCCTGTAAGGTGTTTTTTAAATAAATAAATAAATAAATAAATATTGTATTACAGAGGAGCAACATCAGAAGCACATTTTTTCTTCTTTCTTTTCTACCTAGAATATGTCCACAAGAATGTGCATCTGTGAGTGGTTTCAAGACAAACTAAACACACATTTATGAAAGACAAGCCTCTTTATGGATCAGAAAAAGAGCTCTTGACATGTATGGTCTTTAACTATGTACAATTGGAGGAGAGATTCATACAGCAACTCTCCTTTCGGTTTTGGCTTCTTGGTTTTTACCAGCTTCATGGCGGGCACCTCTAGATAAAGCATGTTGGCAGGTACCAATTCATCCTGTCTTTACAGCAATATGGCATTGACAAAACCTAACATCAAACTTTTTTTTTTCCAACGGCACAGTTGCTCCAGGCAATAGAGCTGGGAGTCCTTCAAAAAAAAAAAAAAATACAATGAAACAGCAGAACACGATGGGCATGGCCAGAGCCACGCAGACATTATTGTGCATGCTATGTACACAACCGCACAAATAAAAAAAGAGGTGCCACAGATGCATAATGTCTGCTACACACTTGTGAAATTTGTGAACAAACAGAATCCATTGCGCAACATGAAACTTGCCTTCCAGCAACAAATCTGCAATGAGTGCACAGGGCCTAACTAATCTAGCAAGCCTTTGAACTGTGTTCTGACCTAAAGGATGACTCTGTCTGGAGGTAACTGCCTTTTGCTTCCACCAAATTCTTTCTCTGTGTTTCTGCATTTACATGCGAGTGCACTGTTGACAATTCTTGCTTTCAGGCCATTTTCAGATACTTCTGCTATAGGGGGCAGGCTTCTGGGTCACAGTCAGGTGGAAAAGTAAAACATTCTTCTTCGTGCACTGATGCACTTATCTTTGAGAAAGTTCATTCATGTGCTGTTCGTGTTGCAGCTGCCACACGTTTGCACGACAGCCATGAGAAAGTGACGGGGGTAAAAGACGGCGTCATGCAGAGCACCTCTTTTGTGGCGAGCTATCATTGGATGAAGGTGCCTGGAAAAGTCTTCCACAAGGTTTTTCACTTGGCAATAGGCTCTCGCATGCTAGGCCAAGGGCTTTTGCTTCCTGGAGAGGAAGGTGCTTCCAGGCAAACCCTTTAGTATGGAAGACAGCAGCAATTGAACGCTGCTGCAGCTGTTGCCTTGGAAAGACAACGCGATGTACATCCTTGTCAAGCACTTGGTTTGGCCCTCATGGTTCCTCAGAGAGTGGCTGCTCTTCTGAAGTGTTCTGGTTTTCTGAAGCCTGGCTCTTGTCGGCTGCCCCACCACCGTCATCATCGTGAGACTCCTCGGACTCGTTCTCTTCGTGCACGGGTAGCGAAGTAGCCTCAGAGGCTCGGCTTCTATCTGGCCGCTCCATGCCTGAAAGAAGAACCGGAAAACTCATCTTATGGAATCAAATTTAATTTTATTAGCAGCACTCTTGTAGGAGATTGGGAATAAATTTTGATAAACAGCTTGAAAGCAACTGACCATGCTAAACATATAATGTCATAACAGTGGCTAAAACTAGTGTTCAAACTGATTCTACGTAGTACAACTTGTAAAAAAGCCCTTACATACACACACGTCTGCACCCAGCAATACTTATACCATATAGCAACAATTCAAGTGTTGGCCAAAACATATTCTCAACAATGATGTCTTCACTCAAGAGCACGCATATCTCAGTGCTTTTAGTGAAATCTTTATGATGCCAAAGTTCTGCTCAGTACACTTAGCCACAATACAGTGTGTGCCATCAAACTCTAGCCACCTCTTTATACTCGTCGACTTGGTCTGCTCCTAATTTCCTATTAAAGAACCCCACCACCCACATAAGTGTCCCCTTTCAGTTTTAAGCAACGGCCATAATGATATAGGCACCCACTCAGTGTTGTCTGTACACACCTGTAAAAGAAGAGGCAAATGTATACCAGCTCACACATTTCGGTAAATACTTGGCTGCTACTGTGCTTGATGCTTCAAATTAATGGTGCTTCCTCGCCAACTTTGCTAAATTTTTGAAGAGAACATTTTCACGAAGTTTAAGTGCCACAATGTAATTGCCCAAGCGCTGCTCTGCTTCAGGTGGTCACAGCCATGTGAGTGATGACAGAGAGATCATAACTTGGGAAATGTTTCAATTAACAGCAGTTTTCCCCCTTTCCTGCAACACACACACATAGAATCGTAGTGCGACATTCCCGTCGCACAACGATTCTGGGCCGTCCAGCGGGCAGAGGAAGCCGCCAAGGGCCAACCCTTTGGCCGAAACCTAGGCGGGGTCCAGGCCCACCTCACCAAATAGCAGGGCACCGAATAAAGTTATTTGAATGAATGAACAACATTTCTCCTCGCTCTTCACTGTACTTCCTTTTTCTAACGGATTCTGTCACATACTTTTCTGTAGGACACTGTATCTTCATCTCATTTCATTTATTTACCCTAAAGGCCCAGAATCGGGCATTACATGGAGGGGGGGGGGATATAAAAACAAGAAACTTCAAAAGGGGGTTATGAGCATGAAGATCAAAACACACACACACAAAAAAAAAAGCTGTCTTCAGAATCAAGGAGATAAAGTGCATTTAGCACTATCATGATGTATTGCAATAACACAAGATCGAGCTACAACGCTATTAGAATAATGCAACAAATACATGATGGTGATCAAAGGTAGTAAGGCACACAAGCAGGATAACATGGTTGTTTAGAAAGGATCAACTGTTATGGCAGGTTTGCTCATTAAGGTAGGCTAGTAAAGCCGATTGGAAAGAAGATAATTCCTTAATGTTGGCAATGAGTGGTGGAAAGGCGTTCTACTCATTTATTTTTTAATCTGTGCAAAAGGTAGTGTATACCTTGAGTTCATGGTCAATATGGGCGAAGATGCGGGCTCCTGGATGAATGAATTTGTGTGAAAAGGCACCGTCACGGTAATAAACACTGTGAAAAAGGATAATCGTGAATATTTTCTGCGTATGTTGAGAGGTAAAATACCAAGTGTTCTTTCTAGGGATGACACACTGTGATAACGAGAATATGAAGACGAGATTAATCTAGCGGCTTTGAATTTATTCGAGCATGTCAGTAAGATAAGCTTGATGTGAATGCCATATGCTAGAAGCGTTCTGTAGTGATGGTTTAATTAACAAATTAAATGCGTGAAATTTGGTGCCCGAATTGGTAAGGTGTACAGGATGTCGTAGAATGCCAAGATTTTTAAAAGCTGGACTAATGATTAATTCTACATGATCATTTCATTTTAAATTGTAATTGAACAGGACTCCTAAGCATTTCATCAACGAAACTGTTCCCACTGCAGAAATGTTAACTAAGTACTTAGGCACTAAATTGAGACTGGGAACAAATTTGATGCATTTAGTCTTCTCAAAGTTAATTTTCATCTGCCATTTGCTGCATCATTCTGAAAGAGTCGTTAAGTCAGATTGCACGGTTAAAGTATCATTCCGGTTGTCCATTCATATATTACACAGTCATCTGCAAGAAGATGTATGGAAGACTGCATGTTAGTTGATATATTGTTTATGTAGGTTAAAAATAACAGCAGTCCCAAAACTGATCCTTGTGGGACTCCCGACTGTACAAGTGTGTGATAAGATATGCAGAGATTGATTTTAACACCCTGACATCTGTCAGTTAGAAAGCACTTAATCCACATAAATATTTTGTCATCTAGCTGTAGGCTACATAGTTTTGTTAGCAGACAATGGTGAGGGATGCGATCTAATGCTTTAGAAAAGTTAATAAAAATTGCATAGACGAAAAATGACCCATTGATGGAGTTATGTAAAATGGTTACTAGCTCAAACAACTGCACGTTACAGGATTGGTTTTTCTGAACGCCGTGTCGGATTTTAAAAACTAATTAATTATATTCAATGTCAGACATTATGTGACTGTATATGATATGTTCAAGTAGTTTGCAGCAAATAGATGCAAGAGCAATGGGACGGAAATTGTTAGCGAAGTGTTTGTCTCCAGCAAGTAATTACAGTGCAATCTTCCAGTCATCTGGAAGAAACCCGGCGACTGTTGAAAGATTAGTGATAAAACGTAAGATGAATTATCTGATGTTAGCTTCAAAAGTTTTCTGTGGAAGCCTCTCTAATGCATGGGCTACGCCTGTTTTTGTTATCGAGATAGCTGGAAACTTGCACGTAACTGCTTGCACTTGAAGCATCGTAGATTGTTGCAGCAGCTCATATGAGAAAAATGAAGCAAAATGCTGATTAAAATTTCCCAGGTTTCTCCAGTAGGTCACTATTTTCACTTTTGAGTTGTACACTGAATAGCTTTTCTTTCAGGTTTATTACCCGCCAAAATTTTCCAGGATCGGTGACCATCAGATTGGGCAAAGTACAGTTTAAGCATTTGTTTTTAGCTTCATTGATTGAGGTCACTGTAAACTTTGACAGCCTTTAGTAGTTTTTCCAATCTATATCGGTACTTGATGTCGAAGCTTTTCTAAGTGTCCGTTTCTTCTTTTTAAGAGTTCTCTTCCCATCATGTTTGAACCAAGGATCACCTGTTTGGACAGGAGAATTAATTTTGGTACGCAGCAATCTTCCACTTTTTTTCTAAGATTGTCTCTATATAAAAACCAGTTATGGTTAACTAATCAGCTTGCAGAATCGTGTAGGAATTCGGCCACAAAAGCTGTGAACATGTGGTTCATTTTGGCAATATCTATGCGAGCATAGTACCGTTCTCATTTCTTTTGTTTCCTTTGGATGTCGTGCCTCCATAGTGCAGTGAAGAGTTCTGTGGTCACTTATTTCTTCACGAACAAGAGCACTTCTGTATTTAGGATGGTTAGTGAATATCAGCTCTAGAATATTTTTGCCTCGTGAAGGGTTTTTTACCACTTGGGAAAGGTTATGAATGTGTATAGTATGCAGTAAATGAGAGTATTATTGGCGATTATTGTTACCTATAACAGAAGGTGTCAACCAGTCTATTGCTGGATAATCAAAATCACCGGCCAAAACAAGTGTGGCGTTCGGGAACCTATTTGTGACCTGCCCAACAGCATCGTGGAAGAGGTCTGCAAAATTGGGCTGTCTATCAGGAGGTCGGTAGCACGAACCAACAACACAAGTGCACATGACAATGACGTGTAACAATAATCCAAATCATTTCAAGCAGTGAGTTAATAGGCATAAGAGATGGCTGAAATTCCTTTTTGACATCAATTACTATGCCTCCTCCCCACGACACTTTTTGCTCTCTGCGAAAAACAACAAATGATTTTGGCAACAATGGTTAATTACCAGCAATATGCTCGATGAGCCACATTTCTGTACCAATGAAGATATCTTAAAACCAATGATACACGGATGTGATGCTGATATCAAATTTCTTAAGTAAGCTTTGGAAATTTGCCAGGAGCAATGCAACTTTATGTGCAGTTGGTTTGTAATAAACCACGACGCAAGTCATTTATGTAAGGGTTGACTTTTTTTAGTCACCAGAATGACAGAATTAGACAATGAGTCATATGGATACGTGCCATCATGCATGTGCAGTGTGTTAAAATGGAGCGTAAAACACTCGCTTTCCTTGCGGTTTCCCTTGGCAACGTCTTGAAGGTTTTTACATGCCAGCTGGACCTTAGACGAGACGCCTTCTTCCACCATACTATACATGAGGTCACATTCTTTAGTTTGACAGCGTTGCGCAGTGCTTCTGTTTCTGATTTGTAGTTGAGAAACTTAACGATAATGGGGCGATTGAAACCAGGTCAAGGTTGGCCAATGCTATAGGCATGTTCTATGTCTTTGAGAATTAGTTTAAGGTGAGCTGAAAAGAAGTCTTTGATGATGCTCTGTGTTCTTTTTTTCATAGTTTTCATTTTCAGTATCAGGAGGGCCCTTGACAAGCAGGTCGTCTCTTCCCATTCTGTTATTCATGTCATCTATAACATCACAGAGTCCGTTAATTGCCCTGGCTATACTCGACTTGACTTCTTTTACCGAGTCACTCATGCCTTAACAGTTGGCTTCGATTTGAGCTATGCCACCCAATGTGCGCTCAATGGCTGTTACCCTAGTTTCAATGCCAATGCTGTCTTTTTGAATTTTCTTTAGTATTTCTATAGTTTCAGTGTGGCATTCATTGACATTGACAATATCCTGTGTACACAGCATTCTTGACAGGAAAGCAGATGACATATACAGTGCATTGAAGAAATGAATCTCAACACGGAATGATGACAATTATTTTTGTGTGAGAAAAGTGCGTCCTGTTTACAACTAAACTCCCTAAACAGATATTGCGATTCTAAAAAGTTGTATGTATCTATTGGCTGTCTAAAGCAGCCAGATAGGATGCATTTGCTTATAGGTTATGTAAAACAGCTACATTGCTTACATCACTTCTGCAAAAGGTGTAGAATACATTATTTTTGTCCTACAGCTGCAGTTCAGAGCATCGTAATAGATCTTTCCACTCCATATTTTCATATTTTTTCTTTAATTTTGCAATTATCAGCAATTTTTGCTAAATATGTGAAAGCATATAAATGTACTCCAAAATATAGGTAGATTTCTAGCTTTCTCTCTTCAGTACCCCACACTTAAGCAACAATGATTCAGTGGCCTCCAAGGAAAACTACATGTGTTCAGATTAGTGTTACAAAGAAAAGCCTCCCTCTAGCACTGTCCTCGCTGGTGAGCCTACATTGAAGCTTGTGCATCAAGGTTTTAGGCTGTACCCCTGTACACACACACTATCAAAGAGTGTTCTAACCGAAGACACTTGAAATCTACAAGCACCACTGGCTTCCTTCCGTGAGCTTGTGCAAGAGGGCCGATTGCAAGAGAAAAACTTGATTCCGATCAGGCTCGATCACAGTAATTAATTTCTGGGGTATTAAGTGCCAAAACCACCATATGATTATGAGGCACGCCGTAGTGAGGGATTCCGGATTAATTTTGACTAACTGGGGATCTTTAACGTGCCTCCCCCCCTAAATGCACAGGACACAGGCATTTTTGCATTTCGCCCCCTACAAAATGCAGCTGCTGTGGCCGGGATTCTATCCCATGACCTCATGTTCAGAAGTGAAACACCACTAAGCCACCATGGCGGGTGACTCGATCATGATAGAAAGTGCCCGTATGACACTGGTATTAAGTTACTCACCAAGTGGCTTGAGAACCAAGAATGAGAGAATGTCTGAGAGCGAGATGATGCCAACGACATGATCCTCTTCATCCACTACAACCAACCGATGGACCTAAAAGGGGGAAAAAATTAATCTTGATCTGCTAAGGAGGTAAAGTGTTCCAATTTTAAACATATCAAGCCCTGATCACATTGTCCTGATGAATGATGTGTGCACACATCATACACACATGCAGTTTCTCAATTTTAAAAAGGTAAGCCAGCATTTTGATTTTTTAAAGGCATCCCGAATCACTCCTTGAGTTTGGTTAAAAAAAAAATTGACCAAGGATAGCATACACTGCTGTGAATATCTCAGTCAAATATAGCAGTAGTGTGTGGAGCTCGCAAGCGAAGCATGAATTCACCGTTTTCTCAAAGCCTATATTCATTTAACAGAAGCCTGCTCCTCACTTTTTTCTGCACACTTTATTTCGTAATAATACATATTCACATACATGGCTGCTATTGGCCAATTGCTGACATCAATCAAGAAGGGTGTTTAGATCAGTGCGCTTCTTCCTACTGTTACTGTGTATATTTATTGACGCAGTTTAACAAACAGGCTAAAGTAAGTGAAAATATGCTCTAGAATTTGCACGATAATTACCTACTCCTGGAAGAAGCCGACTATTGTCTGCTCACGCTTGGCTGCGGCCATCTGCATAGGAATTAAACTTTGGCCGGCCTGCTTATCAGTGTCGTAGCTGTCAGGTATCGCTAATTTTGTCTAGTTTCGAACACTCAACTAGCCACGAACCACAAAAAACTTAAGGTGAGACCGCACATACACTTGCCAGTGCGTAGTCACTCATGGCTGTTCTTGGTCAGGTTCCTTGGCAGACTTTGCTTCCTATTCAGCTATTGATAGCATTTCAACATGCCCAAGATGGGTGTGTCTACGGTTCGTTGGCAAAGAGCGTGCAGGGCAAAGCTGGTCCACACGACATAGCGCGGTCAGACTGCAGCACATGAGTGCAATCGCGCACTCAAGCCCTCTCGTGCACAAAGCAAACGCTGCGTATACGCACTGCAGTTGCATGTAGCTGCGGTCTGCTATGTGGCATAAATATTGCCGCCGCCGCTGCGGGGTGCCCCAACAAACCCACCACCTGAGCACACTGCAGCTCGCTGAGGAGAACCGTTTAGCTACATTTGACGCAATGTAGGCGCCAAAATCGGAAGCAGTGGCGCCTACGTGAACATTCAAAATCAAATTTGAGCTGTGCACCATGGTGACGTTCAGTATGAGGAGCACTGTGAGCACGCCCTGTACCGCCGCAGCCTTTGCAGTACAAGTCACTGAAGAAGCAATGGAAGCATCGTGTTGGGGATGTTCGATTGCCAATAACTCTACTTCTGGTGAACGCACTGAAGTATTTTTGAAATATTCTATTTTAACTTCAAATGCATTTCTTGACTTCGATAAAAAGTGGCTCAGGATCCCTTTAAAAAAATATGCACTAAATAATTTAGAAGAGTTTTCAAAGGTTTTTCAAGGTATGAACAATGCCATTATGCTGGCGCGAAACCAGCAGGCAGTCTGCATGCACTCTTTATTAGTAAAGTCTCATAATTTTGGCACTACAGCATTAATTAACTTGAGTTAGAAAGCACAGAAAGCAGGCAAGCAAACTATGAAAAACAGATCCAGTCATACCTCAATGTAGCAAACATGGTACTGTATATCAAATTATTGGTTATTCTCAAGTTTTTTTTAGAAATTTCACAGCAACTGAATGCATTAAAAGCAATGCATACTGTAACCACTTTGGGCATGCAGTGAATATATCAAATATCCCATAGCTTGAGCATGCCTGCTTTTGACTCGTGTAGCAGGCATCTCCACAGCACAATGCCAGTAAGCAGTAACGTGCCAGATGCTTAAGAAAGGTTTTTTTTTTTTTCAATGTAAATTCAATTTTCATGTCAAATCTGCACCTAAGGCCCATTTTCACCATAGTAACACAAATGATTGATGTAGTTTTGCGCTCTGCCACACTAACACAGACACACACACGAAAAAAGAAACAAGCAACGTTGCTGCTGTTTCCCATGCCTCAGGAAATTAAATGGTTGGTTCGATTCAAGCAAGTGCCTAGTCGATTCCCCAACTAGTTGTCAAATCAATGCCATTTTTACTAAACTATTTTAATATAATTTTGTATACAGAATTTTGATTATAACCATATCAGTAACATCAAACTTTTTAAAATGAGTTCGCCTATATTATAAAATAATGTCAACAGTAATATGACAAAATGGATCCTGAAGACAAAAATTAAGTCAAGCTAAGTTGACATATTCATCCTAAAATAAGGAATGTGCCGCTGCTACCAAGCACACAGCATCCGTAAATGGTGAAACAATGTACTAAACCATTCTGAATATTCAGATGCATGTGATTCCTGTAGGCATCAATCATCCTGACAATGATTGTCAAAAGTGCAGAAAACCTTAGGAGCAATTGGCCAGGCAGCAGCCGCTGCCCTCGTCCACAAGGAGAAGCCAATTACTGATGAGCAAATTACACTGCATTTTAACACCGAGGAAAACGCAACTCGGAAAACTTTATTGGGTTTCTCCCTACAAGGAACTCACGAGTGCTACCTTACTGCATCACTTGATCAGCATGATTTGTGGAAGTGTAACCCACGAAAGTGGGTGACAACCTAAGAAATAATTACAGCGCTGCTGAACTCAAAGATGCGCCAACCAATTGTCTTTGCTCATTTCCATGATGTCATGGAATATCAGCATCCCTTGGAAACTATGTTTTACAGCACGGAGGCATGGAGGGTGTTATGATTGACCTGTCAAGTGTGAGAGACATTCAAGCGTATAATCCCATGGCAACATGATTTGCCTCATCCCAGAAAAGGCTGTTACGGTAAGCCTGGGCATCGACCTGTCAAGTGTGAGGAGCGTTAAGTGGACGTCCCCATGTCGACATACAGTACTTGCCCTCTTCTCCAAAACGGCGTTACCCCTTTTATTCCCCGAGCTGACACAAAGGGAAGGACGAAGAGAAGACAAACCGAAGGGCAGGAGGTCGTCGACGACAGAACCTGATGAAAGCACTAATACTTCCACAGGCTCCTCAAGAAGATGACGACCATAGGACCGCAACGGGTTATTCAGGCTGTCTTGGCCCCCGTATGAACAACCTGTCATGTGTGAGAATCATCCAAGCAGGCGTCCCCATGTCAACATAATTGCCCTCTTCTCCGAAACAGCATCACCCCTTTTATTCCCCAAGCTGACACAAAGGGAAGGACGAAGAGAAGACAAACCGAAGGGAAGGAGGTCGTCGACGACAGAACCTGATGAAAGCACTAATACTTCCACAGGCTCCCCAAGAAGATGATGACCACAGAACTGCAAGAGGTTGTTCAGGCTGCCTTGGCCCCAGTATGAACAACCTGTCATGTGTGAGAAGCATCCAAGCAGGCGTCCCCATGTCAACACAATTGCCCTCTTCTCCGAAACAGCGTCACCCCTTTTATTCCCCGAGCTGTCACAAAGGGAACGACGAAGGAAAGAAACCCCAAAGGGCAGGAGGTCATCGACGGCAGAACCAGACAAAAGCACTAATACTTCCACAGGCTCCACAAGAAGACAGCGATGACCACCAGACCGCAAGGGGTTATTTAGGGCCATCCTGGCCCCCGTGTTGATCAGAACGGCTCGAGACTCGGTTAAGAGTCACCACCATGTACCAATGGAGTGAATGCAATTTTTTCTACTTTTTTCATCATCACAATGCCTGGCTTCATCGTCGTTTCCCGTTTCTTGCAGTGAAGACCCAACTCACCCAGCCGAGATCGCATCAAGGGCAAGGGTAGTGTGGTTTTGTGGGCAGAGCTTGTGCTGAATTCTTCGGCTGTTACAGAGTATAGTGTAATATTTCACTTGTACTGTGCCAATGTGTGAATGATGCAGATGGCTGACCTTACTCAGGCAATTCAAAATACTGCATTAATTCGACTGCCATTTTTTTAGCAAGTTGTTCATTGGCAAAAGATAAATGCTGCAAGATTTTTAGTACGATAATTTGACAGTTTAACTCAGACTTGCATGTACGCCTTTGTTTTACTATTTAATTTTTTCCTCTAGAAGAGCTAAAAAAATGTCAGATAAATAAAACAGCAAGGCCTACCTCAGCCTTGACGATTCTCTCCATGACAGCCATTAGTGTGTCATCCAATGTGCACTTGAGCACACCTTCAAAATACTGAAAGGGAAAAGATAACGGCATAAGGTGAAGTAGCCAGGTATGTTTGTCTCCGGATGATGAAGTACTAAGTTAGTATCAATGCTGTCACTAAGCTGGCATTTCCTGCGAAAGCACAGCATGGGTAACATGGCGGGGTACAATTCCTTAACATTAGTCATGCCCAGTGGCGTAGTAACAGGGGGGGCCGGGGTGCCGTGGCCCCCGGGTGCAAGGGGCCAGTGAGGGGGGGGGGGGGGAGGGGTGCCATATACATCTGAAGACACCCATCTTTCCACCGGCTACACTCGGGGAGGGGGGTGACAGAAGACCTGTGGGCCCCGGGTGCCAGACGACCTAGCTACGCCACTGGTCATGCCTTTATTTAGTGTGCTGAATGGAGGCATGAAGTGATACTGTGGGTAAAAAAAAAAGGAAAAAGAGAGAGAGGGGGGGACATTTTAAAGTGAGAAAAGCAGATAGGTCGAGAGCACTTGGAAGGATATACTGGTTAAAGTTATGTTGCCATGCTCAAATAAAACTGCACAATGTGTATGTGTGCACATACACGTGCACAAGCGCTAGTAATGACTGTGGTGAAAGTTTCACTAGACAAGTGTCAACCCTAATGAAAATTCCAATAGAAAAACTAGCGGCCTGTAAAGTTATTGACAACCAACAGACTATTAGTCCAATAAGTTATAGGGAAAACCAGTTAAACTTGGAGACATCTTTCTACATACCGCTGTCTCCACGTTTTTTTTATGTGAGCAGTGAAAAGTGAGTGCTACAAGCAGTTAGTTGTTACTGAGTCAGAATATCAATTGACCAAGTAAAATGTTGAGACTGCATATTCATTTATAGTAGACCAAATAATATATATGACAAGGCACCTTCTATTATTTAATAACCTTTTACTATGTCATGGTGCTATGGACTACACTTTTTCAATTGATGTTTTGACTCAGTAACAACTGTTGCACTCACTTTTCACTGCTCACACAAGAAAAATATGAGCAGACAGGGGTGCATAGAAAGATGTATCTAACTTGAACTTGAACAATCAGTTGAACTGGTTTTCCCTATAAGAACTTATTGGCTAATAGTCTATTAGTTGTTAATAACCTTATAGGCTACTAGTTTTTCCATTGGAATTTTAATTAGGGTTGACACATGTGAAGTGCAGCTTTCACCACAATCATTATTAATGCTTGCGCATGTGTGTGCGTGCCTGCAAGTGTTTGTGAGCAAGTTCGCCACCTACTCCGGTTTCAAGTGCACAGTTCTGTCTTACCAGGCAAAAATATGTTTTAATGCTAGACTCTGAACCAGTTCAATTCCTCCTATATGTGTAGGGCAGTCTAGCACAGCTCACCTGATCTCGATGCTCCAGAGCCTTCTTGATCGTAATGTCAAGGTTGTTGTATGTCTTTTCAGCTGCCAGGTTCTGCAGGGATGAACAAATGGTGAACCAACTTGCATTCAAGACTGACTGTTATGTTAAAATCAGTTATTAAATACATAAATAAGTAAATCAATAACAAAAAAGACATTCAGACAGCATCAATTCATGAGAAAGGAAGCAAATGGTGGCAATCAACCATATCCAACAAGCTGCGATAAATGGCACTAAACAAAATACAGAAACTTCACAGAATGGACAAGCCACAAGAGGAAAAATATTACGAGCAAGGAGTTTTGAAAACAATACAATAAAGATTTCTTGGAACTTGAGGGAAGCCCCCATACGAATCAACATTACGCTTTCCTAAAAACCATTATGGGAAAACACAGGCTCTCTAGATGATAGCTTGCCAATTTAAAAGTTTCATAGAGGGCCATTACTTACAATGACATCAAACTTGGCATAGATGTCAACTACTTTTCCTCGATCATCCACCACTGGCAACGCTGACACTCTTCTTTTGATGAACTGATTTAGGGCCACAATCAATGGCGTGCTAGGTTTCGTCTGTTGCATGGTTGGAACATAGAATGAAAAAAGAAATCATTACATCAATGATAACATCAAACAGTCATCAAACACACAAACATTCGATAGCAATAAATTTAAGTCAACAGTTAAACTACTTTTTACACAAAGCAGCCATCTTCAATTAAATAGGAGTGGATTTCAGCTTGGGCTCATCATTCTCACCAATTTGCTTGTAGGGGCCGTTCAGGCTTGCTGTAGTTCATAAATAAACATGCACATTCATTTAGCTACATCCCGCTTTTCAGCAATGTAGTTCCATAAGTTAAGAAGTCTATTTACAACACTACTGGAACTGACAGTTTTTTTTACTTTTGTAGACTGTTTGAATGCTAAAATGGCATTTATTGCAAATAAAAGTAGTTGACCAGTGCTTACAAAGGCTACCAATCACAAGAAAGTACTGTGTAGTTATGAAAACTGATTATTAATTAGTGAAATTCATTACTGTTACTGTTCTCCTGATTAAACAAAACTAACAACAAGAACACTGCTATGAACACATGCCCATGGTTAAGCAGTCGAGATTCTATTACCGTAGCAATATTTTCGTAAGTCCCAATCTTCAGCTCCCGAAGTGTGTGATCCAGATAGCTGGGATGAGGCAACTCGTAGTACTGTATCCAAGACAAAAAAACAAAAAAACACCCCAGTTTGAGAATATGTCACTAAGAAACGAAAGATGACAAATAAGAAAAACAAAGACTGCAACAAAATTTGGTGCACTGAACATGACGATTAGGAAAGGGGAACAAAAAGATGAATAATCAGCATTGATCTGCCCTAACTTTACTGCAGGATGAGGGCGTCTCCTAGAAGTCTCAAATGCAACTCTGCCCTACTTCGCCCAAACCCATTTAATGCTAGCAAATTTCAGCCTTGTCTCCCCATCTGATTCTCGTACCTTTTCAGTAAGTAGAGTTATATCACTTTGTTCTCACTTATGTAGCTCCTATTTTCTTTAGGCCTATTTTATTGCAGCTTTGTTCTCCCCTTTCTCCATTCTGTTACTCCGGATATTTTCCATGGCTTCATGGGAGTTCAGGTGTCCACTGGAATTTGAGACTGTTATGATGCTTGTGGCTTTTCTTTTACTTTGCCCCTTTTGCCCTCCATAAATACAGTATACTACTACTGCCACTACAGCTGCATTTCCTGTTTCCTTGGTACCCATTCTGTAATACTAGTAAATTACCAGTTATTTGTTCTACAAATTACGACCCTGCTCAACTCCACTTCCACCCGCTGTGGCATCTCGGTGGCCATGGCACTACTCTGCTGAGATCAATCGAGGTTGCGCGTTTGATCCTTGCCACGGCAGCCCCATTTCGATGGGCGCCGAATGCAGGGATGATTATGTACTGTGCATTACATTCGTGTTAAGAGACTGAGGCGGTCAAATTTGATCCGGAATCCTGCCCCCCCCTCCCCCCCCCCCCGCACTATGGCATGCCTCATAATCAGATTGTGGTTCTTGCGCGTAAAATTCCAGCATTTAATTTAATTAACTCCACTGCTTTCTTTTAGTATGAACTTCAACATCATTCACTAACATTTGATCTTTGACCCATACTGCTGTTGTATCACTCAGTGTTAACGCGAACACCTTATATTTCATCAAATGAAAAGATATGAAAGGTTTCAAAGATATTCACATCCAGGCCAATTCCAGTTTACAGAGTAAATCTCTAACTGCTATAAACAGGCAAGAGTGAGTAGCTATTGAACATGTCAATCTCTCACAGTTGCTTACATAAAGGAAGAGAAAGCGCAGGATCCTCTTGTGTGTCAGCACGTAGAGTACATTACCCGTTTGCGGGTCAATGACAGGCAATCGATGCACCTTGTTGTGAATAAGTGTTGTGATGGCATCGCACAAGCTGTGAAAAGAAAACCAGGAGCAAAGAATGAGGGCACATATTGACATGAATACTTCAACCTGGAAGAAGCATTGCTCCCTTGATGACATGCCGATTATCACAGAAGGCTCTCGAATTTTGCAATGTCTCTAACACAGGGCAATCATTTACTGATAAAAAGAGGTTTCAATTGAAGTGTGTGAAGATGCAAAACAAAATGAAATAAAAGACAAGGACAGGAAAGACATTCTTTCTTTGTCCTTGTATGAATATTTCACTTTGTTTCACATTGTAGCACACCATAACAAGTATGAACCAACTAGTTAGGCAACAAACAGTGGAATGTTAGATTTTAAATGAAACACAATCAACAGTGACTGATAATGCGCTTGTGCCACTTCAGCTGGATAACGTTGAGGAGCTTTCAAATCCCTATGTGCGTTAGTTAATTATTGAATTTTTGCTAACTTTTCTGATAAATTATAGGGGCCAGATAGGAATAAGTCTTCGGTATTTGATTTGTGAATTCACCATTGGAAATAGCTGTTTCTGTTCGAGTATAAGAAATAATACTCAGAGGAGAAAGACTCAGTGCAGGTGGGGACAGTTATGAATGATTATGGTGCAGGGCAGCCATGAATGGTGGAAACAGGCACCAGTTCCCCTCACAGAACTTCTGTATAATAACTGCCTCGCCTTTAGGGAGCTGATGAATTTGTCTATTAAGCCAAATCAAATTTATTTGGCCAATACCATCCCAGTTGCACATCTTTAAATTAACGTGCAGAGTTGTAGTATTACACCTGGACCCTTCAATGAACACAGCCGCTTATGTGCACATGGCCATGGGCTGTACTCGTTTCATTACTGTCACTGTGATGGTGCACCAAATAATTGAAAGGAGTTTATAGTTTACGAGCTCTTTAGTTGATGGGACATCCAGTTGTGAACAGCATTATACCATGCGCGTATCAAATAATGTAAATGAACCTTTTAGTGTGAAAGCACTACTTGGCTCATTGGGCATTTTGCCGGTGTACGGCGGTGGTGGTACATTTAATGGTAGAAGCACTAAATTGTAAGTATAGTATGTATGAGATCGATACAGAGTATAGAAAAAGGTCATAATGTATGGAAAGTGGTTATGTAGACATATCCAGGTATAACTAAGATATTTGAAAAGAAAATTCGGAATGCATTTGCCCGTAGGTGGACTTGAACCCAGGCCACCCCGAGGAAGCTTTGCAGTGAGAGTCCCCCAGAGGTGTTACCTCTACTCCAAACCAGCAGCTGTTATCGGCGAGAGGAAGGAGCACCTAGTTCGCATGGCGCGTTTAGCGGTTAATGACGTCATGGGAGAGGGCTCGCCACTTGTATATAAAAGGATGCGTGCATTGGCTTGTCTACATTGCATGTTGCAAAATGGATCCAAGAGCATCTACCTCGGCGACGCCTGCAAAGCCACAAAGTTGACCGCGAAAGTATGCCTCGGAAGAAGAAGCACGGGCCCAGCGCAATGCAGTCAGGTGTGCAAAGCGGCAAGTAGATGCTAATCTTTGTGAAAGCGAGGCCGAAACTAAACGGAAGCGGCAAGAAGATGTCGATCTCCGTAGATGCGATGTCGAAGCTAAACGGCAGAAGTGGCCAGAAGACGCCGATCTCCATAAACGCGAGGCTGAAGCTAAATGGCAGAAGCAACAGGAAGACTGTGAATACATCCATAGGCGTGCTGAGACTACATGAGGGACTACATTAGGAAACGAAAGTGAATTATAATAGTTTCCCAATGTAGTCCCCAATGTGTTCTATTTGGTGCTTTCGCAGTAGCCCCCAGAAGTGTTGCGGGCTCCCCAATTTCTTTTTTATCAGATGGATGCCAAAGCAGACTTTATTTGTTTAGAAATAAGCAAATATATTCAGTATTTGATTCAACATGCAAAAATACTTTCCCAAATATTCATATTCGATTAGAAAATTTCATCATTCAGGCATCCCTAATTCATTACATTAGGACACATATACCACATATAGAACTGACACTTGCCAGTGCTTGAAGTGCACCCATTCATACAAAATCCTGTTAGTATAGCACTACCTCAGATATGTTTGTGCAAAAATCTGCCACAATTACACTGCTGTTCCACTTGGGTTTGTCTACAAATGTATGCGGGAGGCTTTTGCCATCTGCTGTCTGAATAAGCACAAACTGATGTTAATTACTTAGGCAAGCGCTTGAAAGACTAAGCATTCAAGCCGGAAATACAACAGAGCTCAGGAAGCAAATTTCTCTAAAAAAACTAAAGCTTGGACGTCCCCATGCAAAAGTGTAAGAAACATGAACCAATAATATGAGCTCCATTTCTATCATCTAATAAATGACTGATTTAAAAAAAAGAAGTGCATCACAATAACTGTCAAACCATAACATCTGATCTACAACAAAAGTGTTGCTATTGATGCCTTAGCTGCAATAACTACTAACAGTCACTGCAGCTCCCTTGGGAGCACATTACGGTCATGATGTGATAAAGCAAACTATACCCAAATAAGACAGGTTAGCTGGATTTTGGCTATGTGTGAAGGCTCAGTAATTTCAGCTATGTAGTTTGTCAGAAACGCACCTTGCGTCAGGTCCAATGTGCACCAACGGTCTGGAGGTGTCATTGAGGACTTCTGAAGGAAAATAAAGAAGCAACAGCAACTTTTAAACTTGCAAGCGAGAAGTGCAGTGAAAGAACTGGCGGCAACATGCTCATGCACGTCTCTATGTTGCACTAAAACGTGAGGATATTTCAATTTAAAAAGGTTGAAAAGAAAAACTTGCTAATAAGACTCACTTCTCCATGCTTTGATCTTCTGTTCCTCCAGTTCATCCATTCGCACCTGCAGTAAACCACAAGGGTTAGGCTCCAAAGTATTCAGAACAGAGGAATAAGTGTCAAAACAGATTCAAAGGGCTCACCAAAGGAGACTTGTAGTAGTTCCTCAGAATGTATATAAAGTCAGTGATAGTCAGCATCCCTGCACACAAAATGAGAAAAATGTCATTTACAAGAACAAACTACATATAGTGTTGTCTGAATAGTGTGCTGCTTGTAGATAATGCCTGAACCATGCAAATGTATTAGTTACACTAGGGTGAAGAGATACTATTGAGAATCATCCTATAACATTTTGCTGTGTTGTCGGTCTCAATTTGCTGATGATGCAAATTTTTTATTGTATTACTATTTAATTCTAACTTGTTCAGTTTTCTCCATCCTGGACATCTTGCTGCAGTGGTGCAGGCGTGTCTAAAATACAGTCATAACTACTAAAAAATATTCCCTATCCTGTTCTCTCTTACTCGCCAATGTTTCTGTTTCTTCCGAAGCGTTGGAAATGCATCAGTTAAAAAATATTTCATGCAAGTGAAAACAAAGTTAACAGGATGATTTAGCTAAGCATCATCACAGTTCCCTTCCACTTGCACAATTTCCATACATTACCATAAAGTGCAGCAGTTCACCTGTCACTTTTTTGGCTTAATGTAAACTGAAATGCAATGTTTACCCAAGTGCTCAAATAGGGCAACAAGCTCAGTAAAGTTACGAGGCACATCTCTATGTACTTAAGTGAAGAAGCTAAGGAATCCAAGCAATATAATGACATAAATGAAATCCAGTGGAGTATGCAAAACTTTTACAAGCCTCTTATATGTTGGTAGAGTAAAGCTACAAGATGTCCTTTGAAGCTGGAACAAGACTAGATGGAATGGGTAGTTTGCTAAATTATCCCCAACTGAGAGCTATCTCTGTTGTATCAAAAACACTACTATAGGCTATGTGTGAAGTTTCCCATGCTTAAATGAGTATTCTGAGGTATCAAAACAGTGCAGCATGTACGTATGATCCGTTAGGCATTACAGGGCTAATGTGAGCCCTGCACAAAGCAAGCCTATAACTGAGCTGAGGGAGCTCCCTAGAGATGGATAGTTAGGAATTGGTCTACCAAATCAAAAATTTACATAGCATGACTTGGGACAAGAACAAAAGTTAAACAGCAGATGAAGATAGCGCTTGTCTTTGTCTACTCTTCAGTTTTATTGCAATACCAATTAGTGCTGTCACTGCCACTGTTGTGTTGCCCTGGTTGTGACAGTGGGTGCACACCTAGCGCAGAGATTTAGAAGGCCTCCAGAGACGCATAGTGCATTTGGCTGCAATAATGATGAAGCCAAAGGGGTGAAGCGTAGGCTCTACTCAATCGGTTCTGTCAGAGCCGCAACAGAATTCTGGCTCTCACTGTTGGCATGAGCACTGTGTGCACCTATACTACACTGTGGTACATACACTGCTCTCAGCAGAACAGATAGTAAATGCCAAGTGAAACATATGTAATCCTTTCATTGGGTGCTGACAAACACCGATGATATCACTTCGGTCTCAGCTTGCACTCCACCCAAGTGCAACGGCTGTAACGCTCTGCCAGTGTCTCTCGTTGTGCCGTCGTTGTGACAAGCCTGGTATCTGCCAGAGCCCTCTTCCTTCTACACATGCAGCTGCAGTTGTCTTGTGTGCCGCATTACACCATGTCGCCTCTTCATATTGTTAAATCATAGTGTGAAGAGCTAGAGAGCAACGCTACACCTTGATATATTGCCGTCAATGCTTCGCCTTTTAACAAAACAGCGAATTTATGTCCTTTCCTAAAGTTGCACTGTTACATTTTTGGATCACGCAGAACCAGTTAACCGTCAGCCGAGGCGGCCACAGAGAGCACAGAACTCCCGCACTTAAGCCTGAAAATTCTCGGCACTTAACCCAACCTTGAACACTGTTCCGTCTTAAGGTCAAGATTGTTGTTCAACAATGAATGGATAAAAATGTGGCTGCAAACAAATGCACAAGCAAGACTAACTCTGCCACCGCTACTGCAAAACAGAACTCTTCACACCTCCAAAGACTACAGAGATGAAGTCATTGCACATATACAAACAAAGAAAAATAATGTTGGAGTTGTAGTTTATTTCACCACAGTGTTTCAATGTCTACATATTCATACATGAGGCAAAGATACAATGCGTGGTGTGGAATGCGGGAAAAAAGCTGCTATATAAACGCAGCTTGACTGGCCCCACATCCTAGCAATACAAGGCAGAAAAGTGACAGCATTCGTAGTCATGAAAACAAGTAAATAAGCACATAAATAGATAGTGAAATTGGCACAATAAGGAATATAATTATACAAAAACAAGAAATGCAGAAAGATGTGCTCTCTTCGAGAAGAAAAGAAATTAAAAAATAATAAGAAAGGCAGCATCTTATGCAGCATTTTTTGCACCAAGAAAACACAGCAAGAAATACATCATGTCAGCAAAAAAAGATTGGACATATCCTGTCATGAAAGAAGGCGCAATCGCTCTAATGAAAAATTGAATTTGTTTAATATGTGGGGGAGTGAATGTTTCAGCATTTGGAGACCATAGTTTGTTTGGCATCGAGGAATCTTCCAATAATCGCTCTGTCTAGTAGGTCGAGACGAGGTGCTGCGCTCTAAGCATGCTATGGAGGTAAGATTATTATTTCCTTTGCTAAATTCAGTTTTCAAGGGCACTAATAAACAATATTCATACATGTTATCAAATCTGAACACTTTCAATTTATTGAATAAAGACGAGGTATCTGCATTATATTAGGTATTTGCTATACAACGTAATGCATTTTTTTTTGAAGAGCTTAGATTGCACGGTGCCAGTGCCCCACACCAAAAGACCATAGACCATTTTTAACAGCTTCTTTGTGACCCATGGTTTCCGTGAATGTTTTGACTTCTTTATTTAACAAAATATTCCCGACACTGATTCACAGAGGGCACACCAAGAAGCTTGCCTAGCACACCTAGTGTGCAGTAGAGCTGCAAAGCAGAGTGAATAAGACAGCAGATGTCTGACAATTTTAATCCAATGATTACAGCGTTCTGATGGAAGATACATGAGATAGTGCTTTATTTATTTACTATGTATATGTGCACCTATATTATGCTTATTCTTAAGCTTACTGGAATATCAGAATGAGAGACCCACCAATAAACTCCTGCTTGGCGCTGTCCCAGAGAGGAGCTGCTCTCACACCATTGCTCACAAGGGCAAAGAAGGCTTTCTTTACCTGAAAATGAAAAGCACAACTCTGTAAGACATGCAGATGTAGGGAAGCAATAAACCGAAGTTAACACTGCTGTCTAAAAGTAAACAACACCGCACGCACAGCCAGTAGCAAAGAACTGGCACACTCTTCACAAGTGCTCAGAGTGATCAAAAATAACGTACAGCACGAAGGACAAGGACAGCGACAGACGACATACACAGCGCTGACTTCCAACAATATTCTTGTTGGAAGTCAGCGCTGTGTATGTCGTCTGTCGCTGTCCTTGTCCTTCGCGCTGTACATTATTTTTGATCATGGATTACCAACTAGCCCAAGCAACCACCCTTGCTCAGAGTGGTGTTCATGAAGTCTTGTCCATGTCCTTTTCTGTACTCATTTGATTTTGCTTTATGCCATGAACCAACTAGCCGAGCAACAAGCCTTGTTAGCTCGCTCTGATTAGCAGACATGGCACATCTCATTTAAATGTCAATGATACAGTCACTTCCCAGGCAGCAGAAATGGCACATCTCATTTAAATGTCAATGATACAGTCATTTCCCAGGCAGCAGAAATGGCACAGCTCATTTAAATATTAATGACAGCACATTAATGACAGCACCAGCAGGGAATACAGGGTGTAAATGAACTCTTACAACAAATGCCAAATGTTGGAAAGTTTCAAAATGTCTATTATAACAGAATCATGTTAATGCATGATGATTAGTGCTATGTTCAACTAGTGCCATCGCATCCGAGTAATGAACTAGAAATGCAGCTCCTTAATCTTTACTGTAAAACTAAACATCTGTCGTAATACACAGTGCCCAAAGTACACTGCAGCTTATGGACACTAAAAAAGGATGCTTATTAAAGGTATTATATTTGCAGCTTACACCTACAAAGACAGGTATTACGCCAATTACACCAGCTGTTACACCAATCAGAGAGAGAAATTAGGTTGTTCTGCAAACACCCGTGGTTCTTTCTATTTTTAGTTGGCTTGTAAATAATGCAGTCATCTGCAAAAAGTTGTAAGTTTATGGTGGAGGCATCTACTGATGAAACGATGTCATTGATCAAGATAAGAACAAGGCAGAGCCAAGGACACTACCCTGGGGAACTCCTAAGGTTACAGGCAGAACTTTAGAGGTGCAGCATTTGACCTGGACAAACTGTTTCCAGTTGGTGAAGTAGGAACGGATCTAGTTAATTAGATTAAAGGACAGATCAATGCTAGAGAGTTTCACGAGTAGTTTACCATGAAACACACCGCTCAAGGTTTTCCCAAGATCTAAAAAGGTAGCATCTATTTGGCTGCCCTTATCAAGTGCTACTGTAAAGTCATGAATAAAGTTGACGAGTTGGGTGGTGGTCAACAGGCCTTTCCTAACACCATGTTGCAGGGGAGTCAAAATATTTTCTTCTAGAAAAAGACATCATCTAATGCGTAATGATATGCTCCAAATGTTTGCAGGGACCAGAAATGATTGATATAGGCCGGTAGCTTGCAGGTGCTCACATGGCATGCCTCACTTTCACTGTGGCCACGCGTCCATGTGGTTATTTCTAAATAAATAGAGTTCATTTTCTATTTCTTTCGCACTTTGTCATTGGCTCCCATGTGGGCCGGAGGCTGCAGAATTGCCATTTTTGCTGGGATGATCATCTCGGTACTAAGCACGATAAGAATAGAAAATGAAATGGAACATTACAAAATACTGGTCCTGGTTTTGCCAAACCTGTATTTAAACTATAAATATATATTTCATGAAGTTTATTGAAACTGTAAAAAAGTAGTACTTATGCTAGCTTATCAATGTATGGGTGAATAAAGTATGCATAATACTGCACACAGTTTTTATCGCTTAATGTCACTCAAGCATTATTTGCTCTTTTTTCCCCAAAATTAAGGCACTCCGAAGAATTTAAGTCTGCAATATATATATCATCTGCCGGCATGTGTGCGCGACCACGCTGGTCGCGTTCCTTTCGTTCCCGAGATGCAATCGGAAACACGAAAGCGGAAGCCAACACGCGTTTCTGCGAACTGACAGGCGGCAGCAGCGGAATCATAACGGCGGTCTGCGGCGCGTTGGCTTTTGCGGCTGATGTATTAACTGGAGCGGCAGCGAACGGCGCGCACGGGGCACGTTCCTGGCGCGCGATGCGCCGACGTCATCATGCGGGCCGACGTAGTACGTGTTTTTGCACATTCGTCCGTTTCCAACGTAGCGACAAGAAACGGGCGTTGCTTCTGTAGGTAGCCCCGCCGATTCCCGTGCACTGCAGGGAAGGCGCGCGCCGCGGTCGCGGATATTTGGATCGTTTTCGTGTTCGGAGCGAACAATAATAACAGTTTTGTGACACCGTATGAGAAATAAGAAGATAATGTGGTCGCTGCCCTCCATGCGTGTTCATTGGGTCAAGTCACACGGCACACCTCTGATCGCGATCAAGCCCGATCCGGATCGAATTTATCGGTCGCGATTGGTTTCTTCGCGCAGGCTGTGACAGAGTATTTCGATCCGTATCGGGCTTGATCGCGATCGAAAGTGGTCGTGCCGCACCCGTATAACACATGTTGCGCGCGACGGCACGTTTTCATATACAGAAAAGCCTTTAATTCAGGTCGGTGCTTCGACCAAAGCAATCGCCATACGTCGCAGCGCGGGTGAGCACTGAGTCCGCAAATTTTTGTCAAGTAATCGTTCTAAAGTTTTGTAATTTTACACGAATGCGCTAAATGATGACGATTTACCCTACAGTATATTTTACTGGGTTAAATATATTTGTATAGACTGCTAAAACAAAACGAAAGAAAATTCCTTTGGCGAATTTTTTTTTTTTTTTAACGTACAAACAGTTCTTGGTTAAAGGTTTAAAGTCGGGGTTCGACTAAACGCGGTAAGTGCCATGAAACAAGGTCGACAGGTGGACTTGCAAATGCACTGCAGAGCCGCAGTTCGATGTAGGCCATGTAGGCACAAGTGTATAACGGCAGGAAACATGTCTCACTGCGACCCGCTCAAATGCGACGGCCTTGCTACAGGTAGGCTGATAATTAAAAAGTAGCACAAGCCAAGCGAGTCAACAGCGACAACATTCACAGATAAGAAAGCCTGCATGAGAAAACAAATAAAACAAGAAGTCGGGTATATCTTACCAGCAGTTCCGTGTCGAAAACGACAAGTTTGGCACTGACAGGAATGAGATCGTAGCAGCGGTAATACTTGAAAAACTTTACAAACAGCATGTTTTCATCTTCACCTGCGACACAAGAGAGAGAGAAAAAAGAAAGAAAAAATGTCAGCTAATTAAGTGCAGACGACAAAGAATCACTGCACCACTACAACTTCAAACAAAGTACCGGTCATAAAATGCAGATTAGGCAGATTTATTTTTTTACAGCGAAGCTGTATATGGCTAGGGCATTTCCGCCGTCCGCGAACAACCCGCGAACTAGCTCGTTGGCGCCCCTCGGCGCGAACGTGCTCGTGCCAGTGCCCACGCGGTTCGTCGTCTCCTGCCACAGCCGGCTCCGTTGGTTTTATTCAGCTGCGGTAAACCAATATGCTTTTTTTTTTTAAATCGTTGGTTCAGGTTACGTGAGACACCCTGTATATATCGCGCCATCATTTACACGCGCATGATTTATGCTTTTACGGCCCTTCCCACACAGCGCACTTCACAGCGGCGTAACGTATAAGCCAAATGTATAAAACTCGTGAATTAAACCTTCGAGCACTCTGAGTGTTGTGAATCCACACGAAAGATTACCTTCCCAGAGTTTTAGCTCATTTCAGTTTGTCACGTTGCTGCTTGACTGGGTTCAGTTGGCCTTTTTGATACAAACGAATAAAAATGTAATCGTACGCTAGAGCTGAATAAGCTATTCATGCAACGGGCATGCGCAGCAAGGTGTTAAAGTGTTTACTATTATTAATATTGCTGTAGCAGCTGAGCAACATTTTGTTTCACTTTGGAAAGCTTCCCGATCAAATATTTCTGCGATGTAATCACTATTAATTAATTAAAATATGGGATTTTACGCGCCAAAACCACGATCTGATTATGAAGCACGAAGTAGTAGGGGTCTCCGGAAACTGACCACCTGGGGTTCGTTAACGTGCATCTCAATCTAAGTACACGGGTGTTTGCGCATTCCGCCCCCATCGAAATGCGGCCGCCGTGGCCGGGATTCGATCCTGCGACCTCGTGCATAGTAGCCCAACACCATAGCCACTAAGCAACCACGGCGGTTGATGTAACCACTATTCTATTCAGCTGTGAACTTTAACTTATAAATGTCGTGTTACGGTACGACATCACTATTAATTTTGGCCCATTTCACCGTACAAGAATCTAAAGCAAAACTAAACCGTGAAAAACGCTAGAAATTCATTTACCCAGAAGATTTCTGAATCAAGACGGTTTGTAGAAATTTAAACCACGACACTTGCTGCAAGAAGTCTACTATACGTCTCGACACAGACTGTTTTGAGACGTCTAAAAAACTTCTGCGAATGGCTAGGGCACGGTTTAGGGCTTAGGGCAGGCTAGGGCTTAGTAACGGCCGCCCCTAGCAATGTATAATAGATCACTTTTGCCGATTTTTCTTTCCCATAAGCTTTTATTTTCCGCAACATTTGGCCACTTTCGTTGCGTGACTCACTGCATACGCTTCTCTGGGCTTTTCCGGATCCAGGCAGAGTACCCAAAAGGCAGCAGCAGAAAGACAGCCTCGGCGAAAGAGGTCAAATTTTGAAGCTGCTCAAGCGGAAATTGTGAATGTCAGCAAAGAACAACTTCGACTGGCGAAAATAACATAACATAGGATGATTATTTATTCCTAATGCGGACTCGGGGTTCATGCAGCGAGGGAAAAGATTTAAAGGGACACTAAAGGCAAATATTAAGTCAAGCGAAAGTTATAGATTACTGCTTGAGAATCTCTAAGGCATCAATATTATCGCGAACAGAGCCTTCATAATCGAGAAATTGAGGTAAACGCAGGACATGATTAGAGACTCCCCCAGGACATTCTCAAGTACTTGCCCGATGACGAAAGCACTCCTCAGCTAAATTCTGTCACTAGTACTCAATCATTCGTTGCACAAAACAACCTTGTATTATACGACGAAACAAAATGCTGCTTGTCCAGTTCTATTTTACTTTTAGAAAAAAGAACTCATTGAAATGACCCCGACAACGACGCGGGCAGACGAAAGGTTTCGTTTTCGCTCGACTCCTCGCTGCCCACGCTTTCGCGTTTCAGTAGTTTCGTTATTGCGTAGTGCTGCGCTGGTTTTGTTGGCTCACGAAACTCGCACAAACTGCAAGTAGCGATGAATTCAACTTCTATGAGATGACGCGAGATGCCCGAACGGTCTACGCCACTTGACCAAAAAGCAGCTGCAGCAGCGAATCCGTCTTAGCTCGGTACCGCCGTCTGTCGGGCGCCGTTTTACTCACCGACGGCAGCAAAGGGTGGCGATGACGTATGCAACGTCACCACTCCCCGGTTAGGTGGCGGGAGATTTAAATTTCGAAAACGGTATTCGGACCCTTCAGATGCAATTTTCTCGTAAGCTAAGTCTCTTCTCGGCATGACACAAGCGTTGCGAGGTTTCTGGAATGGTACTTAAACAGTCCACGTCGACTTTGTATTTGCCTTTAGTATCCCTTTAAATAACGAATAATGCAAAAAAAAAACGCTTGAAAACAAGATGTTCAAAAGTGTGAGTGCCATCGTAACTGAGTGCTGTGACGCAGTGATTGACCCAAATAATTTGAATCAGCAATGGTGCACAAGGAGAAAAAAAGAGTCAACTTAAATGTCTTACTTGGGGCAAAGTAGGAGGTTAGAGAATTTTGACGGTTGTGCCGAGTGTGCTTCATCATTAGTGCCATTTTAACACTAAGGGCTTCAGTGCTAGTTTGTTATAGTTAGGAGAGCAATTCCAGTCGCATTATTCTTCTTAAAGCAAGCAACAGAATGTTATTATATTTCACTATAGTCGGTGAGAACGTAAGAATTACAAACAAGCTCCGCTCATAAAACCACGCTGCAGCCTGCTTGTGTGCCTTAATACGCGCTACAAAACACACAGTTCCCGAGAGACACCAATATTTTTCAACAATAGGGATGTGTCTTGCACTGCTACGTCACTATTTAACGTGAAGCCGTAAAGAGACATCAAGTTATTTATAAATGCGCGGAATCTACTATAACTAAAGCTATATAAGCGCTGTTTAAATCGCACCTGCAGCTATGGCTTTCTCGGAGTCCCAAAAACACAAATCTCAAAGGCCGCGCTTTGAACAAGACTTCTTGCGCTATTAAAGTACGGAACTGTAAGCTTTCTGTAGTTTCTAAAATAGTTCAATCACCTGTTTATGTTGTGCAATGCGCAACAAAGAATCGAAATTCTTTTATGCACCAACCAGGACCAACTAGCCACCGCGGCCGGGATTTGATCCCGCGACCTCGTGCTCAGCAGCGCAGCACCATAACCGCTAAGCCACCGCGGCGGGACGACGCGCGTGAAGGAGGCGCCATGCAGCATGGCGCCACCTCTTGAGGCGACGCAAAACCCGCGCCGCGGAACTTGCGGACCGCTGGCGTTCAGCGCTCAGCGCCAAAGGATGACAATGAAGTGTATGGTGTCCTGTATCTGCCTTTTGAACGTCGCTGTTGGAGATTACAAATAGCTTGAGTGATATTGTGAACAAATATGGATGATTTCGTTTTGTTCTCTTAACTTGCCCGCATGTTCTCGTTTGAGTGCCCAGATAACGGCTCTGGTTTTTGGCTCAAGGTCACTTCAACGTCGCCGACAACGAGAGCTAAAAGCATTTCATGCTTACAAACTCAATTAAACCGATTGTAGAAAGCAGAATTATGATTTATGGCCCTTACTTCCTTGGAAAAATTGCGAAAGAAATTCACCGGCGATTGCGATACTCCGTCATGCGAAATTTGAGCGCAGCTCTACACGTTTTCATTTTCTGATATATTCACTGGCGCGGACAATCGGTCTCGTGCGGCACGTTGCAAAAAGAGCGAAGTGTGCCGCAAGTGCCTCGTAAGAGATCGCGAGAGCCAGCGGGGGGGGGGGGGGGCGGCAGCGCCAACAGACGGCCCAGACGACGCGCGCCACTCTGGCGCCGCCATGTCGTAGCCATTGTCGCCACACTACGCTTTTGTTCTCACGCCTTCGCCATATCCTCCTCCGCTTTCTGCCTCACGTTTCCGCCGCGCCTTCCTCTCCGCTTTCCTCCTCGCGCTTCTTCGCCCTCGCTGCTTTTTTCATCCGGCGCTGCGCGCCGCGTTTGCTCTCATGCTTGACTGTGCTCTTTCGCTCGGTTCCGCCGGGAACGAAGACGCGCTGCGCTCTAAAATGGAAACCTTTAAAAAAATTGAAGCACCAAGAAATCCATGACTCAGTGCCAAAAACAGATATTGTGGTTATTTTAAACCTCACGTGTTTAACATCTGAAGCGGACAAATTTGACATACGAGTTTAGAGCTTACGTGAACGTGAAATGGTTACAATGTTTATGAGAGTTTTGCAAAAGCACTACTTACACGTAGGTGTTGTAACACAAAGCGATGTATAATAGGTCGTTCTGGTCAGCCTTAGCCGTCATAATAGGTGCGACTGTGATATTGTTTCTATTTATCAGCTACAATATTCCTTTGTGCGATGTTCAACTTTTCTTTAAAAATATAGTGTCTAAATGTAAATCTGTTTTTTACAGTCGGTAGGTCTTAACTTTTCTTTTTAGATGCAACAAACTTCCATCAAACTCGGTGCTGTAGATTTTGAAAAAAGAAAACGATTTATCTATTCCTATGTACTTAGATGAGAGCGTTTACTAGCAAAGCGATGACCCCGTACGCTTTGCGGATTAATGACCAAACTGTACGATACAGACGAACGCACCGCTTTCTTGGCGTCATCATTGATAGGGACTTGTATTGGAGCCCTCACGTCTCGTACATGACAAAGCGTTTGGCCACCAATGTGGACCTTGCATTTCTCGGCGGGAAGTCCTGGGGCGCAACAGTACCATTAACGTTGCAACTATACAAATCACTTTTTTTTTGGGCTTCCTGCGGTACAGCTTACTTGTACTAGGAAATACTTGCGCTACAAATATCCGCAAACTTCAGAGTGTGCAGGCACAAGCACTCAGAACTTGTCTCGGTCTCCCCAAAATTGCGTCATCGATTGCGATAGTGGCCATTGCCGGAGACACTCCTTTGACAGTCTATATAGACACAGATGTTCTGAGAGCCCATATACGACACCTGACTCGGATTCCCTCACACCATCTTGCTTGCTTGCCAGCAAAAAAGCCACATTCAACCTTCGCCAAAAGTGTTGTAAGACATCACCCCCAACCCGCCGTGGTTGCTCAGTGGCTATGGTGTTGGGCTGCTGAGCACGAGGTCGCGGGATCGAATCCCGGCCACGGCGGCCGCATTTCGATGGGGGCGAAATGCGAAAACACCCGTGTGCTTAGATTTAGGTGCACGTTAAAGAACCCCAGGTGGTCAAAATTTCCGGAGTCCTCCACTACGGCGTGTCTCATAATCAGAAAGTGGTTTTGGCACGTAAAACCGTAAATATTATTATTATTATTGACATCAGTCCTACTTGCCATCAGATTTTACGCCTGCTACACGATTATCAGATCCGTTGTGGTGTCTGCACCGGTCGCAAGTGCAATTGACAATTCCAGGAATAAGAAAGCTGGAGCGCCGTTGCAAGCTTTGAAACAAGCAACATTGGAACACATTCACAACGTACACAAATTCCGACAACATGTCTACACAGATGGTTCCGTAAAACTGAACAGCTCAGCTGCTGCAGTCATCATCCCGGCAAAATCTGAAGAAATCAAGTTAAAAACTTCATGTTTGACCACATCAACGTGTGCTGAACTTGTGGCACTACGTGCTGCATTTGATTTCATTAATCAGGAAGCACCGCAACAATGGACAGTCTTTAGTGACTTTAGTGTAAAGGCATGTTAGGTTATAGTTTAGGGGCGCTAAAGGCCAATAAAGACTGAGTTTAGATAAGCAAACTGTTCTTTCAAATCTCTCATTCTGGTTCATTTGGTGGAAAAAGAGAGGCATTGCAAGCAATGCTGCAGCTGACTAGTGAATTAATGTTGGTCTTAACTCACCCAAATCCTCGATGTCTATCTTATCACAGAGGGAGTCCGCATGAGGAAGCTGTAAAGACAAGAAGCAGCACATGTCAGCAATTAAATGATGACAGCACCATCCCTTTGACAAAAGTGAACAAAATCGGACACAAGTACACAGCTCGTGTTCTTACTTAGTATGTCGCATAGTCGAGATTCACAGTGCGATCTGCGCTTAGGGAAATGACACAGACATTATTCAAAGTTGTGACTGGATATCAGAACAATTAACAAGCATGTGTATGAAGCTAAGGCTTCAATGAGCACACAAAGTGTCAACGGAGACAATACTCGTTATCAAATAAATAACATTCGGTCAAACGCAATTTGTCGCACAAGTGCGAAAATTTGCAGTATGGTATACAGTTGTGCAGCAGCAAGGACTTGACCCTGAATGCTCATCTCTAGCGCCCAATACGACGGGACCGACTTTTGGCAGCACGATATAAGGAAAGGAAATGTGAAAAGTCTGAGCTCACGGATGCACGCATGCACACACACACACGCACGCACACAAGCCCAACAGACGTACATACGCACGCACGCATGCACACGCACACACACACACACACACACACACACACACACACGCGCGCGCACGCACGCACGCGACAGCAAGCCCGCGCTCATCCATACGCGCTTGCACACGGTGCTGCACAATTGAGGCCCACCGCCGTGCAGTACCTGAAAACTGCTCTGGCCGAAACTAGCATTACAGCCTCGACAGAAAACTCACGGTGCGATTACAAATGCATTGAAAAAAACTAGCCTGAAACATCGACATGACTGCACAGCGCAAAAGACGAAGACAGAAGAATGGACACAACACAGCGCCTGTGTTACGTGTTTTCTTCTGTCCAAGTCTTCTGCGCTGTGCTGTCATGTCGATAATGAATCACCAACTCGCCCAAGCTCCCACTTCAGCCCGAAACGCTGAGGGAGTGAAGCGAGCTTCTACTCGCGACATCCCTTCGTGCGGAGAAGCAAGCTTCGGTAAACGCCTCGTGGCGAGCTACGCATGCACGCAGGGACAAAGTCTGGCAACTTGACGTCACGATAATGCGTCGCCATGAAAATGCAGCCACTCGAAGCAGAAAAGGAGACTGAGGCTGTAACAGTACTCGATTAATGCTTGAACAGCTTATTAAGCACGAAGCCTGAGGCGCTTTGTGCGTTCTGCCTGGTCTGGGCTCTCCTTCTCGGCTCAACGAAGCGGACTAAATGAACACCACGCTTCTTCAGTTACTTTACGTTCTCCTGTTCAAAAGTCGCGCTTACAGTTGTCGCAAGCAGACTGGAATCACCCACAGAAAAAAAAAAATACACAAAACACACTACAGCAAGGACATCACTTTCTTAGTCCAGCAGACCATTTCGCAGGTGGCAAATAATGCCGGAAAACATTCGCTTAAGCTGCCATGAAGCAGTTCAGATATCGTTGAGTCAACTCGACCGTCGATTGGCCCGACTGCAACGAACGTTCATAGCACCCTCGAAGCCTTGATCCCAAATAACGTTTACTTCTTCGATTATCTTTCCTTCATTTGTATATTATACTGATGGTGTCACCCTGCTGCAATATATATATATATATATATATATATATATATATATATATATATATATATATATATATATATATATATATATATATATATGCCACAGGTGGTACTCATAGCGGAGTCAAATTAAATTTCGGCAATCGTTTAACGTTTAATTTGACTCCGCTATGAGTACTACCTGTGGCAGCCATATGGCGGAGCAGATACATCGAAGATGAACTATTTCAAGTGCACGGCGACGCGCGCATTGTCTGACCCGGAAGCCTGGCTGCTTCCTTTGCGCTCGCACATTTTGGTTAAAGCTTCCCTGAGAAGCGAACAACTTAATAAACCTGAATTTCGTTTAAGCAGTGGTTTCGATCCAGTAGGCATTTCACTGCAGCATTAGAACGCGTGCCGCTGCCACGACCGATCGACATTCCGATTCGACTCATGGCAGCGACCGGAAAACCGATCCAAACGCAGCCGGCACTATACTAACGCCAGACACGCCTTGTTTTCCAAAACCGCGCATCCCACTAAGCTGAAGAAGGCAAAGCAAAACCGGCAGCAGTTGTACTCGCCCACCAAATATACGTCGTTTCAGGATATCGTTTGGCTGGTATGACTACGACTGTACAGAACAGCTGGCACAACCAGCGGCCAGATCGCGGCAAAGAATAATAATAATTATAAAAGAAGAATAGAGAAACGAAGGCGCGCAGTAAGAGCGCATGCTACACGACGACGTCACTACAGCTTCTCGCACAGAAGCCGATACATCGAAAGCAAGCGGGCAGCGAATAGCCGCGACGGCACGTGTCCACCAAAAAAAAAAAAAAGAAAAAAAAGGAAACGCGCCCCACACCGCTGTCCGCAGATGGACGAAGCAGCTCGCGGAACGTGGAAGCAACAGCAGCATAGTCCGCGGCCTCCGCGCATAACGATCTGTTTGCCAGCGACTCGCCGCGCGGGACGGGCATGCGAGAGCCAGGGCGCTTCGCCGAGATCGGGTGTCGACCCAAGGGCACTGCCGCCACCGCGAACGGCGCGATCGATGGCCGCGCGCCCACGAACGTGCCAGATACGACGCCGGATCGAACGAACGCCAGCGAGACGCGGGACTTCAGCCTCCGAAGGCCGCCGCCGCCGCCGTGCGACGAGGAGTCCACGCGCGCGTCGTAGCCTTTCACTTGCGCAACAAGCAGCAGCAGATGGGTCAAACTGCTGCTGGGTTGTCATAACAACACGCTGTATATACGGGCGCTATATCCAGACATGGCCGGCTCGTGTACGCCGCCAGCTGCTTGTCTGGTTGAGGCCCTAGCACCAGCCGAGCTACGCGCACGTGACGAAACTCGACGAGGCAACGTGACGAGTTGTCAAAATAAACACACGATCCGGTAGCCTGAACCACCGTGCCCTGAACTCGCTGTTCCCAGAAACGACAACGGCCTCTACACTTACAGGAATCAAATAGCGTGCTGCAATGTTCCCTGTTCGAAAACAGCGCCCATGATTTTTTTTATTACGGCCCTCGTTGAAACGGCGTTGTTAGATGCACAAGCTATTGCAGCAGTCATTCGATCGCGAGCCATGTTCTAGGATTCAAGACACGTTGTGGGTTGACAACAAAGTTCGCGCATTTTTGGAAGCGAATAAAGGTGGCGACAAGATGATGAATATCATGCAGTGCCGGGTGTTGATGTTGCACGACCTGCAGCAAGATTTGTTTTATTTTATTGATGATATAGATGATCAATATGCCTGTCGCGTGAGCGGTCGAGCTTGAATTGATGTAGATCGACGGCTACTACACACAACTTTCAAGCACATTTAAACGATGAGAAATTTACATCGCAATCACGTGAGCTTCATCAAGCGCACTTAGAAGCTTAATGTCGATAGAGCTAAACGAGAATCCAGGAGTGGCCAAGTGATAGCTGTGTTAAGGAACACTTAACCGATTATGCATACAAAGCATAAGCCAACCGCTGGAGTATTACTACTACCGTCATTCAATAGGCTGTAATTCAGTCCAAGTGAACAGCTTTGTTTAAAAAGGTATGATAATAGGAGGGGCGCCCAAAATATAGCGACATAATCAGCAATTATTTACCCGTGCTTCTTAAAGTGCCATCCATTTTTCATCCAACGAACGCTGTTTTATACACGTTTAAGTGTTTCGTCAGAAAGAAAACGTTGCATCAGAAAGGGAAAAAAATGAAGTAAAGGGAGTGGTTTCGTAGCATTGACCAGTTGGAACAGCTTAGTAAACGGTAACTACAGCGCAGGTAACTACAGCAGTCACTTGTACGGAAAAGGTGTGGAGCCCTGGCGCTTTTCAACAATTTACGCCACCGCCGGCAAGCGCTGAGAGTCGCTGCCAAATCAAGCGGAAGAGAGCCGCAACAAATGAGACGCAGCCGCACGGATCAGCAGGCCGAAGCTCGCTCGGGCGCACAACGTAAACACACAGCATCCGTCAACAGAGCGGGGCTCTCTCCGGGCGTAATCAGCGTGCTGCCGCCCCCGCAAGGCATGTGTCGAGCGCCCAACGGAAGGATAGCGCACGCGTACGTAACGGTATTTGCTCACCGCAATGGCAACTCGCTTGGCCGTTGCCACCTGGGTGAGCCGCGAGGGAAGCGTGTGGCTGCGGAGGCGGCGCATCTTCGAGAAGATGCCGTCTGCGCGCGGTAGTGACCGCGACGAGGGCGCCTTGGCGAGCTTCTTCATGGCGAGAGCGTAGACCGCTGCACACGGCTTCGGCGGCGGGCTGTGCAGCAGCAGCAGACGGCGGCCGAAGTCCACTGGCGCAGGGCGTGAAACGGCAGCAGGCTAGCGCGCCAGCAACAGCACGCGGCGGCGGACAGTTTAGTGCGTGGCTCGGCGGCGTTGCGGCGATCGACCGCCCAGCATCATGTCCCAAGGCAGCGACGCGGGCTCAGTGGCCGGAGCCCGTAGCACACGGGGTGCACTTGCTTTCACAACTCGTTGTAGCAGGCTGTGCTCGCGAAAGCGGCGCGCACCGAAAGTACAGCGCCGACGCGCCGACGATCTGTGTGGGAAAGCCGAGATCGGCTGTCGCCGCCGCCGCACACTGGTCGAATGTCACGCACTGGGTGAAACAAAAGTGCAAGCACCGCGTGTACCGCTACAGCACGACCGTCGTCTGTGAGGCTAAAACCTCACGCCGCAGTGGATCTAAGCCGAGATGGACGCAGTGGGCGGTGGTAGGGGGGAAGGTGGGGGCGACTGAGAACGAAGCTGGCGGGCTAGAAAAAAAACATCGTGAAGGCGCAGGGACGTTGCGCCATCTGGCGCGCGTGCAGAGAACTCGAGCTCCTGGTGAAGTGGGCAGCGCCAGATTCGAACACCACAACAACGAACAAACGAAAAGCCCCGACGCAGGCTGTGGAACTGTTCCAAGCCTACTCAAGCATTCACAAAAGTTTTGAGCTATAGAGCTTTTCAAACTTGGCGCCAGCAGTATATAATAACGGGCTCCTCTCGATAGCGAACTCAATATTCCCACCGAACTGCGCAAGAAAACCTCTCTCCGCAGCAAGCGATTTGCATAACCCGTTGCATCACTGTGGTGGCTTCCGAAAAAGCAAAATTTTTTTACCATCACTCATCGGTGCATGACAGTTTCGCATGGGAAATCTAAGGACACGTCAGAATATATTACGGTCTAAGCTATTTCCTTAACGCGGTTCGGCGTAGTGAAGGGCGTGCGCTGATTCGTTGATTCTATAAAAGGAACATCTTTCTTTCATGTTGCTTTCATCGTGTCGGGTGAGCGGCCCGGAAGATGCTACTTGAAAGGAAAAGTGGTGTTATGTGCAGCTGGGGGGAAAAAGAATAAAGAAATGAAACTGGCAATTGAATTTTCAACCCAACATTATCTGACGCGAGGGCAAACTTCGGCCATATCTACCAATGTTAGAGGCAAATATGATACGCAGTTTCATAAGTAAAATAGTGAAAAAGAGCCAACCATGAACTGGGCACATCATAATATTCAAATCAGTAGTCTTTTGTCGACAGGCCGAAGTAAAGTGAATGAGTAGCGTAACTTCAGAAAGCGACGTCAGACCAAACTAGTCAGACGTGGATAACGCTCCAAGCTCAAAGAAAGAAGAGAAAATACATAAATAAATAAATAAATAAATAAATAAATAAATAAATAAATAAATAAATCTGGCTAGACGTGAACAGTGGTTCCAGATCAAAGAAAGAATTAAATAAAGTCACGACAGACATGGGCCAAATTACAATCTGACCTACGCCGTCTCAACGTAGACTGTCAACAAAAGTGGCCCATTGAGGCTACTTCCGGTATTGCCAACAAAATACGAACACCACTAACATCTATTTAGCACAAATGCTAAAATGAAAAGACAGAACCCAACCTCGAAGTATTTCTACATAATTGAGAGCGGTCTCTAATGAGCACGGCATTTCCGTAACAGATGACGTCATAGCTCGACTATTTGATAAATTTAACAGAGTAATTTATAGTTATCAGAACCGGGGACATCTCCATGAACTTGTCCACATCCTGTCCTTCCGTTTACCTGGGACACAGAAAGAGCAGAAAAAGTTATTTCCCGCTTCTCTAGTGCGCATTTGTTGGCCAACGGGCGAAAGTTGCCGGAGTCTAAAATTGGCATAAAGAGGGGTTGTCCCAAATTGTAGCTGTCGCCCTATGTTGCCTTGGGAGCTAAAATTGAGTCTGCGGATTTCTCTGTTTTCTTATATTTCTTCTTTTTGGGGGGACGTGGGAAGCCTCACACCCCATATCCCACGTTCCAAGATCGAGGAAATATAAGAAAACGAAAAAAAAAATCCACCAGGCTCAACTTAAGTCCTCAAGGCAACAGAGGGAGGGCGACAGCTACAATTATAGGATAAGAACTTGGAGAGCGTGCAGTCCCAGCGGGAAAGCGCTGTCGCTGGTTGACATCTCTTTCTAGGGAGCCTTCATACACACGCATCCAGGCCCCCTATCTCTTTCAGTTGAAGCGAGCGTCGGATGCGACGAGTGACGACATGTCTGGAGATAAGGTGAGCGCGAGCGATATCATACAGAAACGAAGTGCCCTCGCTATAGGTAGACAACCTGTTTCCAATTAAACGGCCCTCAGTGATGATAGGCTTTTCGTGCAAAGCAGGTGGATTGAAAAGTGGCGGGAATCAGATTGCAACGCTTCAAGCATAACGCAAACTGAAATGGCACGGAAAAGTGACGGTTACTATCCGCCAGGCCAGCGGCGTCATTTCAAAAACATGTGCGTCGCACGATCGTTTGCTGCGTTCGGCTGAGTTGCGGATGCGGACGGGGAAGCCTACATCTGCCGCTTCTGTACATTTGTGTGATTTCTTTGTAACTTGTCACGGGGTGCGGTAGCTCTGGCTCGTCCTCGGCCCGGGTCGCTAGCGCATCCCGTGTTCTTGCACAAGATGTTCCCAACAGAGCATGGCACTTCATGCCCGTTTTGCAGACGATCAAAAGACACTCTAGCACACATCCTTGCAGAGTGCACTAAGCTCAAGAACCCCCTACCATACCCCTCCCCCAGCCCCCAGCGATGGGAGACCTTGTTGTCCAGCCCCGACATACCGACCCAGCTCGCGCTGGCGGCTAGGGGCCAGGAACTGCTGGACGCATATGGGACCTAAGAAGAAGGTTCCACCCCATCTGGTGCCAGCGCGCACCAACCGTTACTAAGGGCTCAGTATAAAAGTTGATTCTCTCTCTCTCTCAAAAACATGTCAATTAAAAAAAGGGTAGTTCATGTTATAAACAAACAAACAAGCAAACAAAAATAAAGGGACATGAATTGACAAGGACGAGACACACTTGTTATCTGAGCCGTCAGTTCCGAATGTGCTTGCGTGTTATAATAGGTATGATGCTGCTCTGTACCAAGTATCTTTGCTCCGACAGGGGCCCTTCAATATCGTAAGTATGCCATTTGATTGATTGGCTAATCTATTGATGGATCGTTTGAGTTTAATGTACCAAAGCAGCATAGAGCTACGAGAGACACCAAGGCTACGTGAGTAGGGCTCCAGGTCAATCGTAACCACCTATAGGAACGGTTCTTGAACGTGCTCCGAAACCACGGCATACGAGCGCTTGCTTATAGGAGTGTGCGATTTTAGAGACCGAATCGAGAAGTGCCAAAAGCGAGTCAAATCAAATCGAATGGTTTTCGAATAATGAATAGCCGTTGTCAGACTAATATAAAACGATGTTCACATCTCAGTATTTATAAAGTTGGCAAGTTTCTGTCATTACATAGAACGTTATGAATCGTATATTAAAATCACAAATGCAGGATTAGGAGCAAACAACCAGTTTCTTCGCATGCACAGGACATTGCAAAGAGTGCGAATGACCGCTGTACAGCCTGTAAGGCATGGCTAGCTAAGTGACGTAGCCGGCTCCACTACGCAAGTTCTCATTTTTTGTGTCCTTGTTATGCCCGCGCGGGTGAAAACTTACTGCACTTTGCTCCAATTTATGTTTATTTGGGCGCAGTTGACGCTCTGAAATATTCTAAAAGTATTCGAAAGAAATTCGCATTTACGAATAGCGACCATTCGATTCAAAGACCAAATCGAATAGTCAGACCGAATCGAACAGGAGACTATTCGATTCGTTATTAAGAAGTTTCGTATATTCGCACACCCTTAGCGCTTAGGCTTTCCACTTCATCGGGATACAGTGGCCACGAAGATTGCTATCATTCCGTACAGTACGACGCGGAAACGATAACCACGAGAGGCGATTCTAATCAGAGCGAGAAATGGCTAAGGGAGAGGGTCGGGCCAACGCCGCTGTAACACATATCAAGAGGAAGTCCCCGAAGCCACGATGGATTGTGCCAACGCCTTGACTGTGCGCGAAACGAAAGGACGCGAAAACACAACAGAAACGCTTCGTATTAAGTGGCGCGTTGAAAGTTCCGCGGCATAATTACGGGAGCCCCTCGCCCTGTTGCGGAAAAGGCCACCGCGCAGCGTGTCTCGCGGTTAAAGGGCGCCTACGGAACGCGGGTGAGGCGTCCAGTGTGGCCAGCCGGGTTATAAATAAAGGAGTGTAAGAGAGAGTGTGTGTGTGAACACAGCGGCGGTCACGTAGCACGAGTGGCAAGGACACCGCGGAGGGTAACACCCAAGGACAAAAGCGTGCTTCGCCACCAGCGGGGTGCAACGATGTACCGTGGCTGTGACGTACGGAGAGAGAAAAGGACGTGTGGTGTGGTCAGCGCGCCACCCCGCTTGTCCGCGCAGGCAATGTTTTCGCTCGACCATCCGCCCTTCCCTCCACGCACCCAGGAAGCAATGGGGGACGGTGCTGCGGAGCGCCATCTTTGTCCACGCGGGGAGGTCACATACGATCGTGACTGCCGTCTCTCTCTCTCTCTCTCTCTCTCTCTCTCTCTCTCTGTTTATATATATATATATATATATATATATATATATATATATATATATATATATATATATATATATATATATATATAAGACAGAGGGCCGAACTGGGGAAAAAAGAACATTCCGACTACAGCAAAACAACACGTTTGATCTCGTCGGTATATATATATATATATATATATATAAGTATCTTTTATAAGAGTGCAACTGCCGCTTAGGCTTTTGTTTTCGACACACAAGCGAACGAATAAGACATACAGCGGCGTACGCCTACGACGATTACGACATTCCGTCCATAAACAGGATCACCGGTAAGGCGCAGAGAAAGTAAAAGCGGCGCCAAGCATGTGTAAGCGCAAGCGTAAATAAGGTAAATACAGCAACATAATGTGACGCAAAATCGCTCCGGTTTCGACGGTGCTATATCGTATAGCTCGGCCCTCACTGTTTTGTGAGTAAACAGCGAGGTTCGCCAGACCGAGTAAGCAAATATGGTGAGAGTTTCAACTTCATCGCCCTATACGGTTTGTCCCAGCTAACGTTAGTCAAGCTGTTCAAAGTAAAGAAAATAATTCAAAATGCAATTTTAATATCGACTTTGTTGGTCGTCAGAGGTGCGACGACCAAGCTCCGTAGATCTCAAGATCATACCTTGCCCAGTGTCTTATTCTTTCTTTTTTTTTTTCGTTGAACAGCTTGGCTAATTCAGAGAAAGCACACGAGCGCCAATAATTGACAGCACGTGGTAAGCAACACAGTTTCTTACACCAACAACCTGTACACCTCTGGAGTATATTATTGTTATTATTATTATTGTTGTTGTTGTTGTTGTTGTTAACATATGTTAACGTATAGCACGTCGTTATATTATCACGTTGTTGTGACGGTGAGGAATGAGACCGCGGCACAGCGGTGCGTCACAAAAGTAACTTTTAGAGCGAAGCTGTTAAAGCGTAAATATAGTCCGACGTAACCGGCGGCTGCCAGCGCGCCCCGACGGGCTCGGCGCAAATTTGGCTCCTGCTCCATTCGCGCGCCGGCGCCGCCGACCGCGTCGACCCACAATGCATAGCGCGCGAAGAAAAAGGCGCCAACACAACTCCGCAGATGGCTTTTGCGGACGGCGCGCGACTTGGCGAAGGTTCTGCGCATGCTCCGAAGAAAGCAGCCGACGGCGCGCGCGCATCTCGGCTGGCGCAGCGCAACCGACGTAGCGTGACTGAACGCGAACGACGCTCGCCCGCGCGCCGATAACGTCGGACTATAAACGTGCCTCCGGCGAGTTAAGCAAGGACGCACCCGCGTCGATGTGTTAACAAGAGCGTCTTAGCTTTGTGTGACACGTTAAGTCCACTGTGCATATACGCGCCGCCTGTCCGCGGAACCTTCGGGACATGCCATGGGAATGATGTTTTATCGTATATATATACAGGGTATTTCAGCGAATACTTTCAAAAATTCTTAAAGGTTGCCTCCGGCCAGGTAGCACAATTCTATTTCATGAGCTGGTTTACTCGAAGAGGCGGACATTACTTGCACAAAAATTGAAATGCATAATTGACAAATTAACAGAAATTCACTAATTATATTTACAACTTATTACCCTTTGGCCCACATTGCATTCGTTCCAAGTGGATACGCCTTGCGAACTAAGCGGCTAGAACTTGTAAATTCCAATGTGGGCCATAATGTAATGAGTTGAAAAGTTAATTAGTCGGTTATGCATTTCAAATTTTTGTGAAAGTAATGTCTGCCTTTTCGTGTAGACCAGCTCATGAACTAGAATTGTGATATCTGCCAGGCAACCTTTAAAAGTTTTTGAACGTGCTCGCTGAAACTCCCTGTATACAGACATAACGTACCCTGCTTGAGCGGATTTCTGCTTTGAAAATACGAATACATAAACCGGATAGCTTTAAGGGCCCCATGTCGCAGACAATCCGGCGTCGGCGTCGTTTCGGCAAAAAGCTTTTCGATCCACCCATATACCCAGGCCCTCCATGTGATGTGACGCAAAGAAGTTACTGAACTAATTCAATTTCTCATGCTAACATACGTGGAAAAATAGTAAACTACGACCTACACACAACCTACAGACATGATAGCTCTCGGATTGCAATTTGACTATACGAGAAAACATAATTATATTGCGCGAAAACTCAAGGAAACCCCCTTTCCAGCGTTTCTGCCATACACAGACCGGCCGCTGCGTCCGCCATTTGCGCGCGCCGGCGCCCGGGTGTCTCAGGGGCCACGGAGCGGCGCGCCCGGTTCCTTGAAATATCTCCAGCTGGCGCTTGCCTCCGTCGCATCGTGGCCTACGCAAGAGGCCGCGTTTCTACGACAAAGCCCGACTTCCCGCATAGCGTTCGCGGCCAGCGTTTCCCTGTAAACATTACGGTCACATACGCTCCAGTTGCCGGGAAGCGTGAGAAGCAGTCAGTGATCTTTGAATGCCATCGCGTTCCACTCTTAAAGGCGAAACTTAAGCGTCCTCCAATTTTTTTATTCCATTCCACGGGGTTACATTTACGTTTAATGTTTTAACGCAACACAACGGCTATTAGACGCCGTCGGGTGTGATGAAAGAGAAGGAGGGGGGTTACTACGGAATAACTTTGATAACCTGTAGTTCCTTTAAAACGAGCACCCAAAGCACAGCACATGAGCGTTATTATATTTCGCTGCCACCGAAATTTGACTGCCGCCGCGGCCGGGGATTAAACTCGGGGCTTTGATGCAATAACAAACGTTCCTACATTGCCTATAATTTGTTCATCTCGCACAATCTATTGAACTATATTATATAGGCTGTTTTGTCGTCCTGTAACTTTTCATTGCGGAACATTTTCGTGCCGCGTCAGTATGACGTACGCTTCACAGATTTGTAACTACTATCGAATAATTGTTTCCCCTTTTCATGGGCAAATGAGTTCCTAAAGCTTGCTACTTTAAACAACATACTAATATAGATTACAATGCAATTCTTGAATTTTACGGTAAAAAAATTAGGTGTGGTCCTAGCACGCGCTGTCAAAATCCATGACGTCATGGGGCGATGTTGTGCTAACTTCAAAGTGGTAGCGCCACTGGTCTTTCGCTTTTGAGTCTTCGGCGGACTTTTTCATGACCCTGGAACAGGTAAGACTGATTGTTGTCGGTATTCCAGAAGTCCAAATTACCGACCCAGCTATGAGAGAGCTTTAGAATAAGGGCCCCGGCCCCAAGGAAATAGCATCGAAGCCACTGCGCACGCTCGAGACGCAAACAGCGCTTGGGTTTTGCGTCGGGCACGCTTATTTCAATGATTTAGCGGGAGCCCCAAAAGCTGCCCCAGAAGGTTTGCGTAAACAAACCTGGCGGCACCCATAGAAGCGACGGCTTTAACCTAGCACCAAATTGGGGTCGATTCGTGGGAACGCGTGAAGTTCGCAAGCTAGGAGAAGTGACTGCGGTTCTCGCTTTCTTTCAACTAGCGCGTGTTATGAAGATTGATTCATTGGACACCGCTGATTCCGAACTCGTTTCTGGATTTCATGGCTCATAGGCGTAACACGGCTCAGCGTGGCTGGCGAAGGCACGTAAAGTAGGTTACTCAAAACGCCAAAACATGAAAGTCAAAATTGCTATTCTTATCAGAAATGGTATATTTTATTTAATTATTTCTGATAGCTTTTCTTTGACGTCGTAGTGGCGCTGTCAGCACAAGACGCTATCCGCAAACGCAAAGCCCTTCATTTTTCTTCAACTATGAGGCTTTTCTTTCGAGGAACCCGTATGGGTTTCCTTTGTAGCAATTGCTACGAAAGCGTGGATGTCTCATTTTCCCTTTATTCAAAGCCCTATTATAAAGCTGTTCGCTCCTGCGTGCCCCAACGTTAACACCCGCAAAGCTCTTTGGGTCCTCAAACTATTGGGGCCCCTATTCTAAGGCTCCCTATTGACGCGAATGCGCGCAGCGCAGTACAACACGGATACACTGCCATGCCGCCGCAGCGAGGATCAGGCAGCCTGTGTTTTTCTGCAGACCACACACACACACACACACACACACACACACACACACACACACACACACACACACACACACACACACACACACACACACACACACACACACACACACACACACACACACACACACACACACACACACACACACACACACACACACACGCACGCACGCACGCACGCACGCACGCACGCTTGCTTGCTTGAAAACGCGATCCTGATTCGCCTCGGCGCGCGGAAGACATTATAATGTCTTCCGCGCGCCTTAACGCGGTCGCGCCTTAACGCGGTCGCGTTTGACGCGGTCGTGGCGTATACGCCACGACCGCGTCAATCCATCCCCTACGAACGCACCGGTCGCAAATTGCACGGGCACTCCCTGGATCTCCCCATCGCTATGCGAACCACGCAACTCATTCCACAAGACCAGCACTATAGAGCCGGGGAACCCGTTGGTTTCCCAAGAAGCTCGTCGTTCCACCGTCCCCGCGTCGAGAGCCAAGATTCGCCGCATGCGCGCCTCTTTGCCATTGTGGCGAGAAACTCGCCGGCAGTGTGTCGCCGAAAAAAATACATGCTACCGGATTCTCGCAGCGCCACGCCGGCCGGAGGGGAAAAAAAAAAAAAAACACTCGGTATTTTCCCCGGACTCCGCGATGCAGACAAACATCTCTCGCGGCGCCGTCGGCGGCAGGTATCGCTGGCGTCATCACTTCGCGTCGGGCGCCGAAGGTTCTTGCGTGCGTGTGTGTACAGTACACGCACAGCCAAGTCCTTCGCGTAGGATGTACGCGAATATTGTGTGGAAGAATGAAGCAAAAATTAAAAATAGAACAAAAACAATGACGCATTTCCGTAGCGCTGCGCAAGGTCTGACGTATACATATACTATGGCGACGGCCTGCCTCCTGCTTATACTCCAGCCAACGTCTCGAGCGTTATGTCGTCCCTAGTGAAGAGCGACCAAGCGAGGCAAAGGCAGTTCGCGATATATAATGCCAAGCGGCGTTGTGCTGGTATGCAGGGGCCCCCGGGCTTCGGCAATGCAATCGGTGCCTCACACAACGGAAAAGCGCGCACGCACGCACACTCGACGTACAGAAACAAGTCCAAACAAACAACCAAGGCCTCGCAGAGAAGATTAATTCGGATGATTAACTGAGATCTGCGTTGTAGCTGCCACTCCCTCGCAAGCTCCGACAATAACGGATGTATATGCCTCGTCTGTACCAAGTGACGTCACCAGCGGCTGACTCCCAGTTAAGGACGCACGTCGCTGCGCACGCAGGTCCCCCTCTATCTACCAAGTGACGTCATCGACGACAGACGCAAGCGCGCGTCCACCAGACGAACTGATCATGCTTCGAGCTCGCACGTGTATACTTGAAGCGCCGTACCACCATCCACACCGCCTGCGCGTGTGTTACGCCGGCGGCGCTCTTTTCATTCTGTTTGAAGTCGTAGGCGATCTCACCGCTGCCAACCAGATGTTTGGATCTGACTGCTGGTACGATCTGTTGGGAACTCGGCGCTGACGCCCGTGGTTGTACCTGGGTCGCAAGCCTCAAGGGTAGCGTTGGCCTGGCGGCCTGGGGTACAACTGGAAGCATCCGAAGGTCCCGGCAAAGCATGAGTCGACTGGTAACAACGAAACAACTTGTTTATTTTAACATCGCAAAGAGTTGGTGGTCAGGTTTGACCGAAGTAGAGAGACGGGAGAGCACTTCACTCAACAGAAGAAATCGGAGCCCTCCTTTTGGCGTCCGGGGGCAGCTGTTTTTATACTCTCGCAGTTGAGGGCAAGAAGGAACCCCTCAAAAGACGAGCACGTGAATGTACAATGGGCTAATGGTGACGCACACTGTCGTAGCGATGCCGTAGCACCATGTCGAGCACGATCTCGTAGCACCCTGTCGTGGCGCTGCCGGTCGGACACAATGACTGTAATGAGATCCCTGCTTTGGCATCGCCTGTTTCGGGCACAATGACTGGAACGAGATCCCTGCTTTGGCATCGCCTGTTTCGGGCACAATGACTGGAATGAGATCCCTGCTTTGGCATCGCCTGTTTCGGGCACAATGACTGGAATGCGAGGATGATCCCCAGGCGGTCGCATCGCCGCAGTCGCGCCTGGAAACACCTGGCGATGAGTGTTGCGGCGACGACGATCGGGCCAAAATGTCTGCCGCCCCGCCGCAGTCGCGCCGGCAAAACCACGTGTCGCAGGCGAAACGCAACAGACCGCCCCGCCGGGGGAAGGAGATCCCGATGGACAGGGGACTGCATCCGCTGTCCGGAGGGATGTCGCTCGATGATGCTCATAACCGAAGTCGGGCGTCCCTCGACGTTTCTTGAGCGCAGCGCACAGAGAAGGCCTCGTTCTCTCGTTCAGGTTCGCACGGGACACTGCAAAGTGACTTCGGGAGAGTTCACATTTTTGTTCTCGTTCCCGGCAAGCGTTAGAACTACGCTGAAACTCAACCGCTCAGTCAGCAAGCACGGCACAACCCTCACTAAGCCCTGCCAGGCTCTTTCCCCTTTTTATACCACTGCCTAGTTCCTTACAGTAGTCTAGCATCACTCAGAACGCGTCCACAAATTGAAAAATTGCACTAGAAAGCATATCATCACTTTGAAACACTAAACAAAAGCAATACGTTAAAAAAAATCCTGCCTCAGGAAGAAAAACATCAGTAACAAACAATTTTGAGGCTGATTCCTACGTTAGGGGCTTCGACTTAAGCCATCGGCGTTACCGTTGAGACTCCCCTTTTTGTAACGCACCTCAAAGGAATATTGTTGTAAAGCGAGGCTCCAGCGCAGGAGGCGGCCATTTTTGGGAGAGATGGTCTGCAGCCATTGGAGAGGGCAGTGATCCGTCTCAATGATAAACCTCGAGCCGGCTAGATAGCATGACAATTTCTGAACGGCCCACACGAGACATGCACACTCTTTCTCGGTGGCGCTATACGCCTGCTCACGACTGGTCAGCTTACGACTAGCATACAGGACGGGGCGTTCTACTTCTCCATTTTCCCGTTGGCACAGTACAACGCCCATGCCTCGCTCACTAGCATCGCACTGAACAATGAACCCTTTTGTATAGTCTGGCGATCGTAGCACAGGCTGGCTTGTTAGGGCACTCTTTAGGGCGCTAAAAGCTCTTTCCTTGGTCTCGTCCCAGACGACTGTTTGAGGCTCTGTCTTTCTTAGAGCATCCGTCAGGGGAGCCGCGATATCAGAGTACCTAGGGATGTACCTCTGATAGTAGCCGGCGACACCCAAGAACGACCGAATATCGGTCTTGGTGCGCGGTTGCGGAAAGTCTCGCACAGCGGCCACTTTTATTTCAGAGGGGCGGCGACGACCCTGACCAATCACGTGACCGAGGTAGACAACCTCGGCCTGTGCTAACTGGCACTTAGGAGCCTTGACTGTCAAGCCCGCTTCGCGCAGGCGGGTTAGCACTGCCCGCAAGTGTGCCATATGCTCAGACCAGGATGCGGAGAATATCGCTACGTCGTCTAGATACGGTAAAGCGAATTCTTGCTGTCCCCGCAACACTTTATCCATGAGGCTTGAAAAACAGTATGGCGCGTTCCTCAAACCAAAACTCAACACTTTAGGACGGAATGTTCCCATTGGTGAAATGAACGCCGCATACCTACTAGCCTCTTCTGTAAGTGGAACCTGCCAATAACCCCTGACAAGATCTAGGGTGGAAATAAACTGAGCGCTACTAACTTTCTCAAGGCGCTCCTCGATGTTAGGGATCGGATAAATTTGATCCTTGGTGATGGAATTAAGCCTGCGGTAGTCGACGCAAGGACGAGGTTCCTTGCCCGGTACCTCAACTAAAATCAAAGGGGAGGTATAATCACTCTCACCTGCCTCAATAACACCGAGCTGTAGCATTTTCTTTACCTCAGCCTCCATAATATCGCTCTGGCGGGGTGACACCCGATACGCCTTGGATCGTACTGGCTCTGTGGAGGTAAGTTCTATATCATGAGTAAGTACAGAAGTCCTACCAGGCCTCTCAGAGAACAGACCTTGAAACTCTTGTAATAGCTGGTGTAGTTCGGTTTTCTGCTCGGGCGACAGCGGTGCTTTACTGATAAGGTCACTAATGACTTGACCGGTGTCTTCCCTGTTCGTCACTGAGCCTAGTCCCGGAAGCTCGACTGGAAGCTCTTCAGGAACGTTTATCATCATGCACACCACTGCTTCCCGTTGTCTATAAGGTTTGAGCAGATTACAGTGGTAAACTTGCTGTGCTTTCCGCTTTCCTGGCAGACTTACCACGTAGTTAACGTCCGACAGTTTCTGAACAATTCGTGCTGGGCCCTCCCACTGCACGTCTAGTTTGTTGTTTAGCGATGTGCGCAATATCATGACCTCATCGCCAACCTCAAAACGACGGGCCCTGGCTGTCCGATCATAATAAACCTTGGCCCTCTGCTGGGCCTTTGTCATTGCTTCACCTGACAACTCCTGTGCCCTTCTTAAGCGTTCGAGGAGCTTAAGCACGTACTCCACCACGACTGGGTCGTCGCCCCTACCTTCCCACGATTCTCGAAGCATGCGAAGCGGAGATCGAAGCGAGCGACCGTACACCAGTTCAGCTGGCGAAAACCCCGTAGCCGCATGCGGCGCGGTTCTTAACGCAAACATCGCCCCAGGCAAACACAGCTCCCAGTCAGTTCGATGTTCAAAACACAACGCTCTCAACACGCGCTTCATGACGGAGTGGAGCTTCTCAACGGAATTCGACTGTGGGTGGTACACTGAGCTGTGTAGCAGCTTTACCCCACACCTTTCGAGAAAAGTTGTCGTCAAAGCGCTAGTAAACACTGTGCCCTGATCTGATTGAATTTCTGCAGGAAAACCAACTCGCGCAAATATGGACAGTAGTGCATTAACTATCTCAACTGAGCTGAGTTCTTTAAGCGGCACTGCTTCAGGGAACTTTGTCGCTGGGCAGATCACAGTCAAAATGTGTCTGTACCCCGTGGCTGTTACCGGCAGAGGTCCCACAGTATCAATAACGAGCCGTCTAAAAGGCTCCGTAATGATAGGTACCAATTTCAACGGCGCCCTCGATTTGTCCCCTGGTTTGCCCACCCGCTGACAAGTGTCACATGTCCTCACGAAATGGTCTGCGTCCCGAAAACACCCTGGCCAATAGTACTCTTGCAAGAGACGGTCCTTAGTTTTCTTAACTCCTAGGTGTCCGGACCACGAACCCCCATGCGACAAGCGCAACAGATCCTGACGATAGCATTGAGGAACGATCAGCTGATCGAACTCCACTCCTCTGCGGTCTAGATACTTCCGGTACAGGACTCCACCTCTTTCCACAAAACGCGCAGTTTTCCTGGCGATACCTTCTTTGACATTGCAGCGAATGTTTTCTAGGCTGCCATCCTTCTTTTGCTCGGCTATCAAAGCCGACCGGCTGACTTTTAGCAACCTATCAAGTCCGTCTGACGTAGGCGCGATGAGCAAATCAGTAGATAGCTCTTCTAACTTTCCCGTGTCGGGCGTTTCCTCTCCAGTATCTGGCGCCTTTAACGTTACAGACTCAAGTTTATTCAGTTCGGGCGTGCTCGGAATATCAGCTTGCTGCGCCTCTGACCCTTTTTCGTTGTTTGATAACGTCGGCCCCGCAACTACCGCCTTTGCAGCGAGCTCCCGAACCTTCGATCTGGTTAAGGCCTGAACACTAGCTTCACCAAACAAAAGCCCCTTCTCGCGCAGGAGGTGATCGGACCTGTTTGAAAATAGGTACGGGTACTGGGGTGGCAGCATAGATGACACTGCCGCCTCCGTCTCAAGCGCTCCGAAAGGTCCTTCAATAAGCACTTTTGCTACCGGCAGACACACGCTATGAGCTTCCACGGCTTGCTTGATCCATGCGCACTCGCCCGTGAACATATGGGGTTCTACATAAGACGGGTGAACTACATCCATCGTAGCTGCGGAATCGCGAAGCACTCGGCACTCTTTCCCGTTCACGAGGAGGTCTCGCATGTAAGGCTCGCGAAGCTTCATGTTCTCGTCAGTGCTGCCTATTGAAAAAAACACAACTTTTGGTGTTGTTTCCGGACACTGCGCCGAAAAGTGACCCGGCTTCTGGCACGTATAACACAAGCGCGCTCGCCTCATCTCGAACCGCTTTCTGCGTTTGGCTGCCGCCGTCTCTTTACGTTTGGTCGGACTGCTTTCGCTCGCATCCGCACTACGCGTGTCCCCCTTTAATCTCATGGGTGTGAACTTTGGCCTCTCAAACTTCGAGCCAAATTCACCCTTTTGACCGTCCTTAGCTCCGCGAGCCCGACGCGTCACAAACTCCTCGGCTAGCTCAGCGGCTTTAGCCACCGTACAAACGTCTGGCCTATCCAAGACCCAGTATTGCACGTTCTCCGGTAACCGACTATAAAACTTTTCTAGCCCGAAACACTGCAGAACTTTATCGTGGTCACCAAACGCTTTCTCTTCTTTGAGCCACTCCTGCATGTTCGACATAAGCCTATACGCAAACTCTGTATATGACTCACTTTTGCCTTTCTCATTTTCCCGAAACTTCCGACGGAACGCCTCCGCAGACAGCCGGTACTTTTTTAGAAGACTCGATTTCACTGTGTCGAAATCCTCTGCCTCCTCTCTATCCAAGCGAGCGACTACGTCGGCCGCCTCGCCGGGTAACAAAGTGAGCAAGCGCTGTGGCCACGTTTCCCGAGAGAACCCCTGCTTCTCGCACGTTCGCTCAAAGTTAACCAGGAACAAACCAATGTCCTCTCCAAGCTTAAATGGCCGCATCAGGTCAGTCATTTTGAACAATACGCGTTCTCCTGCACCGTGTGCCTGACTTCCATTACGAGCGCGTTCCATTTCTACCTCAAGACGCTTCATTTCCAAAGCGTGTTGACGGTCACGCTCTTGTTGCTCTCGCTCTTTCTGTTCTTTAAGTTCGCGCTCCTGTTTCTCTTTTTGCTCTTTAAGTTCGCGCTCCTGTCTTTTTGACCTCTCCTCAATAGTCTCAAGGCATTCCGACAGCTCGTCATCCTCAGCCTCTAACTCAAGAATAGCCTTTATCAGTTCTGGTTTTCTTAGTTTGTCTGAGACATCCAGACCCAACTCTCTTGCAAGCTCCAACAATTTCGGTTTGCGCAACGACTTCAAATCCATGGCTGCTCTGAATGCTGCTTTCTCTACTGCCTATTATTGTCTTGCCGCAAACTAACCCGGCAGCAACGACAACCACAACTACCAGCTCTGTTTCTGACACTAACAAAAGCCTGGCAAAGCTCAGAAGAAGAAAGTCCCGCACTCACCAAACCTCGCAGGCAGGAATTCCGCGCAGTCGTTCCGCTGCAGGCAACCAGTCGTTACACAGGGCTCGTTGCACTGCTCCCGGATCGTCGTTGAGCTGCTCAGCATACAGTCAACTGCATCTCTTTGCTGCTGGCCTCCGTTGTCGCGATCCCACCGCTGGCAGACAGTTGTTTGAAGTCGTAGGCGATCTCACCGCTGCCAACCAGATGTTTGGATCTGACTGCTGGTACGATCTGTTGGGAACTCGGCGCTGACGCCCGTGGTTGTACCTGGGTCGCAAGCCTCAAGGGTAGCGTTGGCCTGGCGGCCTGGGGTACAACTGGAAGCATCCGAAGGTCCCGGCAAAGCATGAGTCGACTGGTAACAACGAAACAACTTGTTTATTTTAACATCGCAAAGAGTTGGTGGTCAGGTTTGACCGAAGTAGAGAGACGGGAGAGCACTTCACTCAACAGAAGAAATCGGAGCCCTCCTTTTGGCGTCCGGGGGCAGCTGTTTTTATACTCTCGCAGTTGAGGGCAAGAAGGAACCCCTCAAAAGACGAGCACGTGAATGTACAATGGGCTAATGGTGACGCACACTGTCGTAGCGATGCCGTAGCACCATGTCGAGCACGATCTCGTAGCACCCTGTCGTGGCGCTGCCGGTCGGACACAATGACTGTAATGAGATCCCTGCTTTGGCATCGCCTGTTTCGGGCACAATGACTGGAACGAGATCCCTGCTTTGGCATCGCCTGTTTCGGGCACAATGACTGGAATGAGATCCCTGCTTTGGCATCGCCTGTTTCGGGCACAATGACTGGAATGCGAGGATGATCCCCAGGCGGTCGCATCGCCGCAGTCGCGCCTGGAAACACCTGGCGATGAGTGTTGCGGCGACGACGATCGGGCCAAAATGTCTGCCGCCCCGCCGCAGTCGCGCCGGGAAAACCACGTGTCGCAGGCGAAACGCAACAATTCCATCCATTTCCTGTGCAAGCGCCCGCACAGGCAGGTGCGCCTGCAGACGCGCGTCTCGTAACATCTCGCGAGCGCGACAGCTCGCGTACGCACTCCGCGGACCTGTTCTCAAATGCGTGGCGCAAAAGTTGCGCACGTGCGCGCCTCTTGTCTCAACAGCAGCTGACGGATGTGGAAGACAAAAGAGGCAGGAAAACCGAGCTCGAGCAAAACACAATGTGCGTAAAGAAGCGGACCTGTGACAGTGGTGACAGAAAAAAAAAAGAAACAATACGAAAACAGAAAAGAAACCGCGCACAGCATACCCGAGACGAGCGTCGCGTATAACGATTAGCGCTCAACACGGCCAGTAGCAGCGCGCGCGAACACAACACGGCGCTGCTGTAGCGGCGCACGACGTGGGAAGAAAATCCTTTAACGCCGGCGCACGAGGAAAAGTTCAGCCGCCGTGCTAAATGCGAAGCCCGAGACGCATGGGACGATGAACCCAAGGGGAAGAAGAAACGGGGGGCAAATGCGAGAAAGCGAGGCTGTGATGAATTGCGATAGGCGTGTCCAGCCCCGCAGCGTCACGTTTTTTCCCTGTGTCCTGTCTTTTGGGGAAAAGGAAGTGGTGTGTGCACTGACTATTTCGAGAAAACGCTGAAGCGACACCATCGATCACTACTGGCTGTTGCCGCGAGCGTTTGCGAACTGTCGTGACTACAACACACGGCTATAGTAAAGCGTATTTGTTAAGTAAAAAAGCCCGTGGAATTCAGCGTCAAAACGCGGAAGACGAGGAAATAGTCACGTTGTACAGCCTACGATAGCGAAGCGCAAGAATCGAAACTGGATCGCAATACTGGTGTCCATGGTCATCACAAGTACCAGAAAAAAAATAAGACCAATGAAAAAAAGGCGAGCCAGACGTACCAGAGAGAGTGCGCAAGATATATATCTCGCTGGGTTGACACTTCCGTGCTTCTTTTGGGCAACCGTGCCACGAATATTTGACAATAAGTAGGAACATTATCAATAATTTTCCAAACTTCAGTGATGGGTCTGAGATGTGAAAGCAGCACCCATACACATACACACGCATCGCCTGCACAGAACAGTGTATATGGGAAACGCCAGTCATGACGCCGAAAAAATGTGTATTTCTTTGTAGACACATAGGGGTCGGAACAACCGAGGAGGAAAACACGAAATTCTCCGAGTATTTGTCAAGCATCTGCCAGGCGCCTTATACGGAGCGATACGATGAGTTGAGCAAGTTGACCCGCCGGGCGGTAGTTCAGCGCATGTGGTGTTCTAACGTCGACCACGAGGTCGCGGGACCTATTCCCAGCAAGGGCGGCCGCATTTAGATGGGGA